>NC_041408.2:70312582-70327582 GCF_900747795.2 Erpetoichthys calabaricus
TCTTTTAAGTACAGTCTGCAAAGTGTTGGCACTGAGATGTGGCGTCAGCGCCATACTTGAAGCCCCTAACGTTGCGGTCAGCAAGTCGGCTAACATCCGCCATGTGCCGTCTTTCAGTTGCGAGAAGCAGATCATAGAATGGTTGAAACTGTTGCCCCTAACGTTGCGCCATGGCGTGTGGTTCGTTTATACCTCGTGTCTTCTCATTAAACTTTTATCTCGCGAATATGTTATTGCAATCCGCAGCGGGAGCGTTTCTATAAACTTAATTTAAACTTACGTTTTACACCGTGCTTTGTTTCCCTTATGAACATGCTTGTATGCTTAACTCGCTCCGTTCTCAATTGTTTAATAAATTTTTTGCTCTTCGCTGTTTGCGGCTGTTCCTCCATTTCCCCCTACTTCGTTGTTTTATCTCGCGAATATGTTATTGCAATCCTTAACGGGAGCGTTTCAATAAACTGATTGAAAATAGTTTTGCATTTACCTTTTTAGTAAAAGGCGAGCTTTTAAGCCTGAGAAATCACCGCGTAAATGCACACGTTTAATTGGACATGTGTTAATATGTATGGTTACACAGTATTAAAATACAGTGAACAACGTCAGTTACCTTTGTTCCCGCGTTTGATAAAAGGTGAGCTTTTAAGCCTGAGAAATCACCCCGTAAATGCACACGTTTAATTGCACATGTGTTAATATGTATGCTTACACAGTATTAAAAGACAGTCAAAAATTAACGTCATTTACCTTCGTTCCCGCGTGTGACTCGTGCTGTAAATCTCTTCCTTGTTTTTAGTTCACGTGATTACGTAGGAGGCGTGATGACGCGATACGTGACTCCGCCTCCTCCATTACAGTGTATGGACAAAAAATATGTTCCAGTTATGACCATTACGCTTTGAATTTCGAAATGAAACCTGCCTAACTTTTGTAAGTAAGCTGTAAGGAATGAGCCTGCCAAATTTCAGCCTTCCACCTACACGGGAAGTTGGAGAATTAGTGATGAGTCAGTCAGTGAGTGAGTGAGTCAGTCAGTCAGTGAGGACTTTGCCTTTTATTATTATAGATATATGAAAGGACGCACTATCTTTGATATATGCACATACTAAATCGACAGGACACACATTCAACTGGGACAACGTAAAAGTAAAATTTAAGGCCAGTACAAAAAGCGCCAGAGAGTTGGCCGAGTCTTGGCTATCAGATGAAAATGCCATCAACAGACACTTGGACATAAACCCAGCATATGCCAACTTAAGAAGGACATATGCACTTTAATTAAACGATACACCCCCCCCCCCCCTTTGATCATACTGACTTAGTCACCTCCACCCACCCCCCACTGAATGTGTTGCTATATATTGCCTTTGATTCTTGTAAGTCTAAGCATTATCCTCTGATGAAGACCCCTGACAGGGGTTGAAAGCTCAGGAATAAAACTATTTTATGATACGTGATTCGTTTTTTCTCCCTTTGTGGATCTCCAACTGCAAATATGCAAACCGTATCACAGACCTTCTCTTCCATTCATATATATATATATATATATATGTATGTGTATATATATATGTTGATATGTGTATATATATATATATGTTGATATGTGTATATATATATCTATAATAATAAAAGGCAAAGTCCTCACTGACTGACTCACTCACTCACTCACTGACTGACTCATCACTAATTCTCCAACTTCCCGTGTAGGTGGAAGGCTGAAATTTGGCAGGCTCATTCCTTACAGCTTACTTACAAAAGTTAGGCAGGTTTCATTTTGAAATTCAAAGCGTAATGGTCATAACTGGAACATATTTTTTGTCCATACACTGTAATGGAGGAGGCGGAGTCACGTATCGCGTCATCACGCCTCTTACGTAATCACGTGAACTAAAAACAAGGAAGAGATTTACAGCACGAGTCACACGCGGGAACGAAGGTAAATGACGTTAATTTTTGACTGTCTTTTAATACTGTGTAAGCATACATATTAACACATGTGCAATTAAACGTGTGCATTTACGGGGTGATTTCTCAGGCTTAAAAGCTCACCTTTTATCAAACGCGGGAACAAAGGTAACTGACGTTGTTCACTGTCTTTTAATACTGTGTAACCATACATATTAACACATGTCCAATTAAACGTGTGCATTTACACGGTGATTTCTCAGGCTTAAAAGCTCGCCTTTTACTAAAAAGGTAAATGCAAAACTATTTTCAATCAGTTAATTGAAACGCTCCCGTTAAGGATTGCAATAACATATTCGCGAGATAAAAGAACGAAGTAGGAGGAAATGGAGGAACAGCCGCAAACAGCGAAGAGCAAAAAATTTATTAAACAATTGAGAACGGAGCGAGTTAAGCATACAAGCATGTTCATAAGGGAAACAAAGCACGGTGTAAAACGTAAGTTTAAATTAAGTTTATAGAAACGCTCCCGCTGCGGATTGCAATAACATATTCGCGAGATAAAAGTTTAATGAGAAGACACGAGGTATAAACGAACCACACGCCGTGGCGCAACGTTAGGGGCAACAGTTTCAACCATTCTATGATCTGCTTCTCGCAACTGAAAGACGGCACATGGCGGATGTTAGCCGACTTGCTGACCGCAACGTTAGGGGCTTCAAGTATGGCGCTGACGCCACATCTCAGTGCCAACACTTTGCAGACTGTACTTAAAAGACACGCCCTCCTCACTGGACAGTTAAAAACACCAATCAAACTAACGATGACATCAAGTATTACCCAATCAAAAGTAGGAAAGGAGGCATCTTCATAAAATGCGTGTGGGATGATTTGCATGAGACGCTGCTTTAAAAAAAAAAATGATAAAAAAAATACGGGATAAATCCTGTCCAGTATTGATTCAAAACGGGACGCGCAATTTCATTCTCAAACGCGGCACGATTCCGTATTTTAAAGGACGGGTGGCAACCCTACAGTGCCAGGTAACCACCCATACAATCACATTGTGATTCAGACTAGGAATGCAATGAATGTAATTACCCCGATCTACATACAAGGCGAAAGTCTTGCAACATTCAAAGATGATGGTTTGGGATAATTAGTACTTATTAAGTACAACATTGAACATAAAACAGCTTATGAAGCCTTGAACCGAAAAAAGCAAGATCTCAGAGATCGTAAAAAAAAAAAAGGAGGTAATGTCGTTTTACTCGCTGTAGATTTTAGTGAAACATTACCAGTTATTCCACGAGGGAGACCAGCAGATGAACTCAACGCGTGTTTAAAATCCATGCTTCTCCCACGCTCGGTTATATGTCGCGTGTTCTCGGGTAGGTACACCAAAAAATGTATACATTTAAGCATGTAATGGGCAAAGAAAAAATGAGGTATACCCGAAGGCACTGCAGTAGTACTCAATGTAACTTTACTTCTTAAATGTTAATGTTTTACTGTTTAATAATTTATACGCTTCTTATATATTGTTCAAATTCTTTTATGAAAATACCAGTGACAGCGCAATGCACGATAACATGGAGTGAATACACCATACGCATCTGCCCACGGCCGCCCTGGTGTGCGCAGATAGGAGTTGATTCTAAAATAAAATAAACATAAAAAGAGTAATACATTCATCACCCATAAAGCGGATAGCAGACGTGACGTATTATATGTTTACCACATTTCAAGTCAATAGGTGAAACGGTTTGCAAGCTACATGTGATTTAAAATCCTGGACAGACCAACGAAAAGCCACGGTAGCAAATTATTGAAGAAGATTTTACTGTTTAATAATTTATATTTATATGAAATGTGCTTCTTATATATTACTTCATATTCTCATATGATAATGATGTTAATGTTGTTTATATTGATTTCTATGTTATTGTAAGTGCATCTATGTGTGTATATGTATGTATGTATGTGTATATATATATATATATATATATATATATATATATATATATATATATATATATATATAAAAATATATATATAAAAAATATATGTGTATATGTATATATAATATATCTGTATATGTGTGTATATGTGTGTGTATATGTGTATATGTATATATATATGACAGCAACACTCATAACAATGACAACACAATTACATTGACAATCATGTTACGTTATTTTTAAAATGTTTCCTTTACTTTTTCATAACCTCTTTAACACACTACTTCTCCGCTGCGAAGCGCGGGTATTTTGCTAGTATGTATATATATGTGGATGTGTATATGTATATATATATGTAGATATGTATATAGGGCGGCACGGTGGCGCAGTGGGTAGCGCTGCTGCCTCGCAGTTGGGACACCTGGAGACCTGGGTTCGATTCCCGGGTCCTCCCTGCGTGGAGTTTGCATGTTCTCCCCGTGTCTGCGTGGGTTTCCTCCGGGCGCTCTGGTTTCCTCCCACAGTCCAAAGACATGCAGGTTAGGTGGATTGGCGATTCTAAATTGGCCCTAGTGTGTGCTTGGTGTGTTTGTGTGTGTCCTGCAGTGGGTTGGCACCCTGCCCAGGATTGGTTCCCTGCCTTGTGCCCTGTGTTGGCTGGGATTGGCTCCAGCAGACCCCCGTGACCCTGTGTTCGGATTCAGCGGGTTGGAAAATGGATGGATGGATATGTATATATATGTATATGTGTGTGTGTGTGTATATTATATATATAAAAGACAGCAACACTCATAACAATGACAACACAATTACATTGACAATCATATTACGTTATTTTTAAAATGTTTCCTTTTCTTTTTCATAACCTCTTTAACACACTACTTCTCCGCTGCGAAGCGCGGGTATTTTGCTATTTATCTATATATATAAACGAGAGTTGGGATCCGAGAGACTGTGTTTGTGTGTTTGTGGAGGGATGGAGAGTTAAGGCAGGTGTTGGAGTCACGTGATCATCTCCCCTCCCATTCACCTCATTTCATTCACTTCATTTCGCTCCGAGCTGAGCTCCGCAGCTGGCGCGGTCTTGCTGTTCTTGATTTGCTTTTCACATGGCCAAGTATACGTTGCATGCTCAAGAGTAAGCTCAGCGCACAACTTGGTCATATTACAACCGGAAGGGCGAACTGACAACATGGTATACAAAGAGATCCTTAACAAATAATTATTGGTATAATTTCCCTCAGTTTATTATTTAAAATTTTAAAGCAGTACTTCTCCGCTGCGAAGCGCGGGTATTTTGCTAGTTAAATATAAATGGACACCAACGATATCTGGCCATTAATTAATTAATAAACTATGGCCAGTTGACAGTGGAGGAGATTAAAATTGCAAAAGAAAAAGTCAAAAGCAAAGTCACAGTGCTGGAGATCTGGTTGCCTTCCCCTCCATAGTGGAGTCTGTGCTGGCTGTCCAATCTGAGGAAAGAATCCATCCATCCACTGTTTGTAATGCTCCTTTATCCAAGTTGACTTTTCCATATGTACGAGAGCCGCCTGTCAGTACAGTAGTGATACCAAGTGCCACATTAAGGTACAGAGAAGAGAAACAGAATAGAGGAGGGTTAGTAACAGTTTATAAATATTGTCCACCTTAATAAAAGGATATGTGTTTGTGTTGTTCATCCATTGCTATATCTCTGTTATTCCAAAAGATGGTGGATCACTAACATTTTTAGTAATAAAATGTATTGCATTTGTCATTTCAACAGATGGTGCATCACAAACCTCAGCGCTGGGTTTTACCAAAATCACATATCAATTGACATATCACAGAGACATGTGCATTGGATAGTGCATTGCAGACATTAACGCTGAGACCTAGATTTCAATCTGTCTTAGATGGGTAGTATTATTTAAATTTCTCTACAAATGACTAACAAAGACAGCTTTACCTAATAATTGCTGGAGGGAATGACGCTGATCACAACAATATTTTGTCATTATTTAACTCAGTTGGAGTCCCAATTAATTTTACTGAATCAGTAATTATCTTTGACTCTATCATGTCATTTAAAACGTATATTACAAAGTTGTCCAAAACATGTTTCTTCCATCTTAAAAATGCTATTAAATTAAGGCGCTTTCTAAATAAACAGGATTCTGAGAAATTAATTCATGCATTTATCTCTAGTAGGATTGACTACTGCAATGTGGTGTTCACTGGATGTTCGAATTGTTCTTTATACAGCCTCCAGTTAATCCAAAATGTGGCTGCAAGAATTATTACAAGAACAAGAAAATACGAACACATAACTCCAGTTCTTAAATCCTTACACTGGCTCCCGGTTAAGTTTAGGGCAGATTTCAAAATCCTCCTTTAACATATAAAGCATTAAATGGCCAAGGTCCGGCTTACTTGTCTGAACTTATCATGTCTTACAAACCTGAGCGCTCATTAAGATCTCAAGATGCCGGTCTGCTTATGATTCCAAGGATTAATAAAATAACAGTGGGAGGTCGAGGTTTTAGTTACAGGGCCGCTAAACTGTGGAATGGTCTGCCTGCTACTATAAGAGATGCCCCTTCGGTCTCAGCTTTTAAATCCCGGCTGAAGACTCACTACTTCAGTTTAGCATATCCTGACTAGAGCTGCTGATTAACTGTACAGACTGCATCTCTGTTGTTAGTCATTAGCACTAAAACATAAGTAACATAACAGTTATAATTTGTTACTCACCTTTTCTGTTTCTCTTCTCGGTACTCAAATGTGGCACTTGGTGCCATGGCCCACCTGCCAAGTTGTTTTGCCTGCCTAAGGTAAAGTCATCCCTGATGAAGGATCGCAGGAATCGTGGGAAAGAGGGATCCTTTCATCGGATTGGCTGGCCCAGCACTGTTTCAGCCGTGGAATGGCCAAATGGGGGAGGCAGCTTGATGGATGAGGTCTCCAGGACTCTAAACATATCCAAATCTTATTATGTGATATCATCTACTGTTAAGTTTTGCTACGTACTTCTAAAATTTTTATTTTTATACTGTATTGAGGATTTGTTCTGCTCTGTGTATTGTATTGTATTGTGTTGACCCCCTTCTTTTTGACACCCACTGCACACCCAAACTACCTGGAAAGGGGTCTCTCTTTGAACTGCCTCTCCCAAGGTTTCTTCCATTTTTTCCTACAAGGTTTTTTTGGGAGTTTTTCCTTGTCTTCTTAGAGAGTCAAGGCTGGGGGGCTGTCAAGAGGCAGGGCCTGTTAAAGCCCATTGTGACACTTCCTGTGTGATTTTGGGCTACACAAAAATAAATTATATTGTATTGTATTGTAATAAACTGGCCACTCAGACTATAGTATAATCTACAGAGCAGGACTGTTTACTTGAAATAGTTAGTAATTCTGCTGCCTTTTAGCATAAGACCTCACATTTCCTCCGGGGAATTCTGTTTTTTTTCGACTGTGCAAAAGACGAACAGATCGATTGTTGTTAATTATCAGCTTTGTTTTTGGCAATGTCAATAATTAATATGACATTTCAGCAAGGCTCCCAGTTTATTTTCCTTCCCTTTCTCTGTAGACTGGTGTTCCAGGCTGTTCTGTTTATATCAAAATAAATGAAGCATGCTAATTTGAAGAATCAGAATATGTTTATTTATTGATAAAGATAAGGATTATAGAAATAACTTCTTTGGCATCGACATACAGTATGAGGTGGAATACAAGCCAGATAAGACAGACAGACAAATAACACTTCTTAATTTGTTAGAAGTTAAAAATTTTCATGATTTTGAAAGCTTTTTTCATTTATTGTTTCTCCTTTCACCAAGAGGTCGACATCATCACAACTTCCTTGGCTTGCTAGAACCTTGATGAAGTGTTTTGTGTTTTTTGCTTGTAGTTAGGATACCCCCTGGGTTACGTATTGGGCAGGCTTACTGTGAGGAGACCCAACATGCGTTGGAATGATTAGATGTCTTGACAGGCCAGGGAATTTCACAGGAGCAGCTGGAAGACTTTGCTTGGTATAGCGTGGCCTGGGCTCTCCACCCCCATTTGTTGTCGTGGACACCCTGAAAAAGATGTGACGAGCAAGAGTGAAGTATCTAGAACACAAAGCCTGCTGATCGTTCTACAATGCGTCTGATTGTACATCTGAAGAATGTACATGAGGCTAGACTGTCACGTTTGAAACAGTTGTCCACATCTAAGCCAGTTATACTGGTCTGTCACAATTTTATGAATTTGTGGATCATTTTACAAAAGGCTGTGAGCACCTGGGAGCTGGGATTCCTGCCTTGTGCCTGATTGTGTGGCAATAGACTATGGCTCCTTATGTCACAGTTATGGACTAAGCAGTATAATATGACCGGACTGTAAGCATAAGTTTAATATGTCTGTACAAATATCTTATATATAAACATCTATGCATGGAAGTGTGTGTCTGTCTGTCCGGCCCGGAAGTGAGAGGTGGTGTCGCGGTAAGGGATCCACCTCAGAGGAAACAGAAAACTTGCTTAGCCGCTAATAACAAAAGCAAGGCCAGCATGTCATCAAAACGAACCCTCAAAAGAAATACAAAGTCACTTAGCCGCTAACATCAGTAAACCGGTATCTCTTTTACTTTTCCTTCTGCCGCTAATGCACAAACGATGCGAGCATGTTGGCAAAATGAATCCTCCCAGGAAAGAGATGCCCAGAGTAGTTCCTTTCACTTACCTGACATCTCTACATTTCAATTTTTTTCTGACAATTTCAATACTTTCTAGGACCCCAGACTTTTTACAGCACGGGCTTACACAGCTGGTATCATATAAATGTGTTTTTTTTCCGCTCACTTGCACAGCTGAGACATAGCCGGATTAAGCACAGGAGTTCACCACGTAGAACTGCTAGGCAAGCAGTATGACAAAAGATAGATTGGAACAAATGGAAAGCGTGCAGTCAGACTGTGAGATGCTGTAACTGTGTGCTATTTCTATCTGTTAAGTCAGCATGGAATTGTATCCTCATTTAAGCATCGTTGCCTTGTTTGGAATTGCATGTTCACCAAAGGGGGGCCTCAACGTGGAGAAAACAGTATCAAGCCTTCGAACAATGCCAAGCACACCTTTGAAGCCAACAAATGGATGGGAGATAATGCTACCTGTTCCTGAAAATGCCTTCCACTGCACCGACAACACAACAACAGACTCTGTGCCTCGGGCCTCCACTCCCGGACCAGGTTTTGTTACTGGCTTCATTCGTCTGATATGCAGTGTAAGCCTGTAAGTTATTTCTCCTATGTGATTTCTTACCGCTGTATCACTAAGGAGGGGTATTGCCTTTTATGTTATATGTATATAGATTCGGGATAAGTAACATGCCACAATCACAAAAAAACTAATTCCCAGGGAGCTAGCGCCCCCTGCTGGACACAAGGACAAACTTTACAGATGTGACCATGTTCATATATGTAGTTCAAGCAGTAATTATTGTGTATGAAATTTTTAAAGGATGACAGATTGGTATTCAAAGTATTCACTACTCATTTGTTATGTCAAAGAATTCAAATAAGATGTGCTTTTCATTTACAAAACTTTAATTATGAGCTTGTCAATATGAAAACAAAGTCCTAATTTACTGTAATTACAATGAAAAATAACTCAGCATTAAGTGTATTAGTCTTCTTGTCATGTGAATGTGTCATTGATCAAAGTTCAATCCAAAAATTAATAAAGTAAATGAATTACAACAATGCTTTCCAGTAGAATGCTGCAGAGTGATGGCCTGGTTTTCCTTTTCATCCTGCTGTCATCTCTGTGTGGAGTTTTCATGATGTCTCCATGCATATCTGGATTATCGTCCCTTTCATACCTTGAAGCAAAGTCATGCTTTTTGCATTGGAACAGAGAAGTTGCCTGCAAAATGTGACATTATTTACACATTACAAACAAATACTTTCATGGACTGACCAATTTATAAATGTTGAGGAATAAAGCCTCAAAGTTTTTAATGAGGGCAAATTGACCAAAACAATGTCACACACATGCGATTGAGAGGCAGCTTAAGGGTTTTGGTGACAGTAATTACCTGCCGATCCAGGGGTCGGTGCTGTGTTCTAATGCCTTCTCTCTTCCACTGCAGAAAGGAACAACAACAACATTTATTTATATAGCACATTTTCATACAAAAAGTAGCTCAAAGTGCTTTACATAATGAAGAAAAGAAAAATAAAAGACAAAATAAGAAATTAAAATAAGACAACATTAGTTAACATAGAAAAGGAGTAAGGTCCGATGGCTAGGGTGGACAGAAAAAACAAAAAAAAAAACTCCAGAAAGCTGGAGAAAAAAATAAAATCTGCAGGGGTTCCAGACCACGAGACCGCCCAGTCCCCTCTTAGCATTCTACCTAACATAAATGAAATAGTCCTTTTTGTAGTTAGGGTTCTCACTTTAGGAAGATTGACGGCCGTTCAACCCTGACGTCACTTCCGTTATCCGCCCACCCCTTCCTGCTTGGAATTCATATGACCGGCAGTTCAGCCATTTTAAATCAGTTCTGTATTGTACTCCCATCCAAAAAGACATCATTCTCACCTTTGTAAAAAGGATCATTTTCCTTCATTTATTTCCATTACATGGGGTCATGAACATGCCCCAAACCTTTTCCTGTGTTTGCTTATTTTCTTACAACAGACAAACCAAGACAGACCCAGAATTTCTCTTGCTTTCCTCAGTAATGGACATCTACATGGGCCAGTAAACTCAGTATGTGTTGTTTTGGGGATTTGTGCAGCCCCTTTTCACTCTATCTTACAGGTACAACAGCAGCAACAAAAGAGGGAGTCTTCTTATGAAGTGTACAATATAACCCATGGCAAGTAGGGGGTCCCGTTAGTGCTCTGCTGCTGACTGAACACTGAAATCTGACTCATTTAATATGGAATGTGCAATATAGTAGCAATGATGAACACTATCAGTTAGAATATGCATATCTAGAGTAGTCAGATCACATCATCTACCTTAAAAGAAGGATAAGTGTCTGTGTGTCTGTCTTTGTGTTTGTCCAGTTGCTGTGTCCCTGTCATTCCAAAAGGTGGTGCATCACAAACACTAACACTGCTTTTACGAATCCCATACCAAATGGCATACAACAGAATCATAGGCATTGCATGGTGTACTGCTTAGATTTTAACCCACAGCTGATACAGAAATACATAATCTGGAAACAAAAAAGAAGCCACCTTGTATTTCTGACCAGTATTATACAGACTTTTCATTAGACGTACACACTTAGATGCTGTGTGTGCAATACTCTAATAGCTATTTCATTATACACTTTAAGGTAATTATGTGCCATGCCAACCTATAGCAGATCTAATAAGTTAAGAGTGTTATGATTCTGTGTTCTTTTTTATTACCCTAGGTTCTTGTCTATAAGCCGGACTCATGTATAAGCCGGAGACCAAAAATCATACAAATTTTTAAAATAAAATCGTATCATAGATAAGCCGGACTCATGGATAAGCCGAACGTACTATAACCTATAACTAATAGAAGGGAGTTAGGTCAGTGGTCTCACTCGCACCCATTTAATTTCTTTAAGGGGGGAGAGAGTGTGAGATATTGGCGTCTCTCTCACTCCCCGCATGGCGCGGTTGGAGCGGCCGGAGCGCGTTCTTTCTGCTCTGGGCGTCGCTGAGTCAACACGCGCGCGTAGCGGTCATTTAAATTGTGATTTTATATGTAAGCATATTTAAATATATATCGCGGATTTTTTGCTGGTTCGCGGATTTCTGCGGACAATGGGTCTTTTAATTTCTGGTACATGCTTCCTCAGTTGGTTTGCCCAGTTGATTTCATACAAGGGACGCTATTGGCAGATGGCTGAGAAGCTAGATTGCTTACTTTTCTCTCTCTCTATTACGCTGACTATCTGTGATCCTGACGTATGGGGATTGAGCAGGGGGGCTGTTCGCACACCTAGACGATACGGACGCTTGTCTAAAAATGCTGAAAGATTATCTTCACGTTGCTATCTTTTGTAAAGCTGATTCCTGAAAAGACATGCTGCACAGTGCTTCGCATACTTAAAAGCTCGAAGGGCACGTATTGATTTTTGACTGAAAAACAAACTCTGTCTCTGTCTCTGTCTCTCTCCCTCTCTCTCGCTGCTCCTGACGGTGGGGCTGTGAGCTGCCGCCTTCAACAGCTTTGTGCCGCGGTGCTTCGCATACCTAAAAGCCAAACAGCACCATTGATTTGTTTGCTAGAGATTGTTTTCTCTATCTATGTGACATTCTGTGCTCCTGACACACACACCTTTGAAGAGGAAGATATGTTTGCACTCTTTTAATTGTGAGACAGAACTGTCATCTCTGTCTTGTCATGGAGCACAGTTTAAACTTTTGAAAAAGAGACAAATGTTTGTTTGCAGTGTTTGAATAACGTTCCTGTCTCTCTACAACCTCCTGTGTTTCTGCGCAAATCTGTGACCCAAGCATGACAATATAAAAATAACCATATAAACATATGGTTTCTACTTCGCGGATTTTATTTCGCGGGTGGCTCTGGAACGCAACCCCCGCGATGGAGGAGGGATTACTGTATAAGCCGGATTTATGTATAAGCCGATATTCTATTTTTTCATTTTCACAACTTTTTTCCTTAGATAAGCCACGGCTTATAGACAAGAACTTAGGGTACTATTATTATTTTCCATTATTAATAAAAATAATACTGTTAAACCTTACAGGAAAGGCTACTGAGGTTTAAAGGGAAACAGATAGGCAGAGAATCGAAACCAGAAAAACCATCCCATCTTTCAACAAAAGCAAATCATCAATGAAAAAATCGGTGTCATGGCAATCAAAGCTTAAGTCAGTAAGTCAGAATACAACTTACAATACAATACAATTTTTTTGTATAGCCCAAAATCACACAAGAAGTGTCGCAAGGGGCTTTAACAGGCCCTGCCTTTTGACAGCCCCCCAGTGTTGACTTTCTAAGTAGAAGAGAAAAAACTCCCAAAAAAACTCTTGTAGGGAAAAACTGCAAGTATCCTTGGGGAAGGCAGTTTAAAGAGAGACCCCTTTCCATGAAGGTTGGGCGTGCAGTGGGTGTCAAAAAGAAGGGGGTTAATACAATACAATACAGATAAGAGGACACAAGTAATCCTCAATAAAACATAAGAGTGCAATAGAAACAAGTACAGAGCAGAATTCAACAGTAGATGATATCACATAATACGATTTGGATTTTTGTTCAGAATAGCAAAAATAATGCTCGCACATAGGTTTGTTTTTGTTTAAGTATCTTCAAATTCTGATAATTAATTTATTATAATTATTACTGTTTTCAGTTAATAACAAAAATAATGGTGCAGTGGTAGCGCTGCTGCCTCGCAGTTAGGAGACCTGGGTTCGTTTCCTGGGTCCTCCCTGCGTGGAGTTTGCATGTTCTCCCCGTGTCTGCGTGGGTTTCCTCCGGGCGCTCCGGTTTCCTCCCAAAGACATGCAGGTTAGGTGGATTGGCGATTCTAAATTGGCCCTAGTGTGTGCTTGGTGTGGGGGTGTGTTTGTGTGTGTCCTGCAGTGGGTTGGCACCCTGCCCGGGATTGGTTCCTGCCTTGTGCCCTGTGTTGGCTGGGATTGGCTCCAGCAGACCCCTGTGACCCTGTGTTCGGATTCAGCGGGTTGGAACATGGATGGATGGATTGTGCAGTTTCTAACACAGTCTTGTTGTTTTATGGGCACTGCCATGTTGAGTTGTTGTTATTACAATGCAGTGTTGGTTGGTAGAGTGCGTCTGTGGAAACATCGTAATTAGTGTAATCAACATGATAATATAAAAAGCTTTCTTCATAATGGCACTCACTCTACTCCACCAGTACCTCCAGCAGCACTAGAGTGTGTCCTGTCGCTAAACGTGCCTTTTTAATTGGCTTGTTGATTTTGTGGACCCAGCACACCACAGTGTAGAAAATCTCACTGGCCATTACAGAGTTGTAGAAAATGTAAAGGATGTCACTACCCATAAGGAGTGCAGTTTCCTAAAGAAGGAGTCTGATGTGCCTTTACTTGTATAGTTCCTTTATGCTATGAGACCAGTCAAGCTTGTTACTGATGTGGATCCTCAAATACTTGTAGCTGTGCACCACATCCACATCCGCTCCCCAAACACTGGCCAAGAATTGAAGGTCTTTAGTGTTCCTTGTTAGTCGATGTTGGGTTGCAAACAGTTCTCGCAGTTCTGACTCCTATACTCTGTCTCATCTCCGTTGGCAATGCCCCTTATTAGTTCAGAGTCATCTGAGAATTTCTGCAAGCGACATTTCCTGGTGGTATATTTGTAGTCTGAGGTGTACAGAGTGAAGAGAAAACGAGACAGGACTGTTCCTTGTGGTGCTCCAGTGTTGCTCACATCCACATCAGAAACACAGTTTTTGAGTCTCACAAACTGCAGTCTGCTGGACAGAGAGTCCATTATCCAGGCCACCATAGGCTTATCCACCCGCATGGCCCAGAGCTTACTCTTTAACAGAGTTGGCTGGGCAGTATTGAAGGTGCTTTAGAAATCAAAAAAACATAATCCTCAGAGTGCTGCCAGCTCTGTGGAGCAGATTGATAATTGCATCTTTGCACTCCAATCTTTGCATGTTAGGCAAGCTGCAGTGGGCCCAGGTGGTGTTTCACAAGAGGTCTCATTTAGTTCAGGATGAGCCTCTCAAAAGTCTTCATGATGTGAAGTGTTAAGTGCCACTAGTCTGAAATCATCAATTGAAGAGCTACCTGCCTTCTTTGGAACTGGATCATCCACCCTACCAGAGTTTACATGCTATATGCAGTGAAACATCAGCCATACAAAGAAGCAAAAGACAATGTAGATTGATGGCCTATTAAAGGCCTGGTTTGAATGCTTGTCTTGAGTGTTTGTAATTTTTTTTTCTTTTTGTCAGGTAAATTTACAGCTTAAAATTAGTCCATCTGGGCCTGTGTGGATCAGGCATCACATTCGGGTTTTTTTTTCCTGTTTTGCATTTGGCATTGCCGAAATAGGGTCAGAGTCTCCCTGCTCCTGGAAGCAGCAGTTTTAGAAAATTGATGCCTGGCTGGATTCATAAAGGATACAATACAGCAAAAGCTAGTCTCACATTAAAT
>NC_041408.2:70635082-70785082 GCF_900747795.2 Erpetoichthys calabaricus
CGCGTTATATATTTAGATATGCTTACATATAAAATCCGCGAAGTCGTGAATCCGCGAAAAGTGAACCGCGAAGTAGCGAGGGATTACTGTATATATATATATATATATATATATATATATATATATATATATATATATATATATATATATGGTTTGTACAGAGCATAATACCACAGTTCTAGAACAGTACAGGACGTCTACTACATTTTTTAGTAATAATAGTGTATTGACTGCCCAGCCATGAAATGTTAAGATGTTTGGGGAAACTAACAATTCTAAATCTTTGTGTCTTTTTGTACTAACAACTTATTCCTTATGTGCTACATGTCACAGTTCTTGTATTTATTTGCGTATTTATTTATTTCTTTAATTTTGTCATAAATATTTCACCATACTGAACTGGACTAAGTAGGTTTGAAAATGGGTGTATGTCACATTAGGGCTCACTGCTTTCAAGGCTGCAGTAACTGGAGTACTTGATAAAAAGAAAGGAAAAAAGAAATTAATATTTTAAAAATATGGCAGTAAACAAGAATAGAATAGGAAGTTTTAAGCTACTTGAAATGCGGGATATGGAGCTTGGGAAAAATAACCCAATTTATTGCAATTATAGTACAGCTCTTGAAAGGTGCAGAATAAAAATAAAAAAAGTGAGGAAAGAACAATAAAGTGGTTTAATATCTAATAACACGACTGGCAGGGGGAACATCTTTTACTGGTCCTTGCACAGCTGGGTAAATGTGATCTGACTTTGAAGAAAATTTGGCTGTTTTGACTCCTTAAATGTTTAACTGCAGGTATGACATAAAACAATATAAAAGATGAAGTGGTTAAAAACGTAAATCCCAAAGCTAATAGGGTACCACATTTTGACAGATGACGCAGACCAAGTGCACTGATCAATGATTTCATTTTGGTTCCTTTCTATTAAATTAGCTGTCTTCTAATGCCAGTGTTGCTGTTTTGTAAATCATTTTGTGATTATGTTGCCTGTGCTGTTTGAAGTAAAGATGGCTGTACCTGTAAGGATAGCAACAACATCAAGGATCAATTTGTACATTTATTACTATGATTATAAAGTCAGTGTTGCTTCCAGATTTTAAGGGGTTACTGATCTTCTTAGCTATGCTAAAATTGGTGAAAATATAATTTTCTACATATAACATGTTTAAATTCTCAAAAAACTTGTGCTTCATCTTCCATGTTGTCTTCACTCTGAATGCCTGTCACTTTACAAAGGCAGGTGGGATTGTCTGGTATGAGTTAGCACACATTTTTAGTGTCTTAGCTGTGGCTGGTAATGAACTACCATCTTTTCAAGGTTGGATTCTGCCTTGTGGTCTTTGCCGTCCATTAATCTTGAAAACTGAGACGCTCTCCAGAGTTGTATACTTCTCAAAACACCAGCTCGGCGTTGTAGTGTAGAAGGACAAAACCTTTCAAGTGAACTAACTGGAAATTGAAACAAAGTAACAAATCGTCCTCTGATTTGGAGCAAATGCTGAGTGTTGCAGATGCAGACTAATCACACTCTGACTTGTCCATGTTTACTACGTAGCTCATTGGATCCTGCTTGTTGCAACATCTCATTCCCTTACTGGTCACTGAAGAATCACATATTCCAAAATAGCAGACATAGAGGGGTTTCTTCCATTGCACTTGTTGTGTTGTTTACCTGCATGTATCTAAATTGCACAGTTTGAATGCTGCATACATGCACAAAAGGCAAAAAATTTACCAGCTACTTAAGTTTTGCAATATATTCTTTGGTGGGTGGCATTACTGTCCCTTCAAGGATTTTCTACCGATGTGCACTTGCGCAGTGTAGGCACACATCTACAAATGTGTTTTCAGTCATTTAGTGTGTGCAGAGATATTTTTGTAAATGGTGTGGAAACACTACAGTGGACAGAGGCTGTTTTTGTTTAAAAACACCATTTTAAATGAAAACATAGTAGTGTGGACGTACACCGTGTTCAGCAAGTTTGGAAAACGTTTGCTAAAAGCGTCATTCTCAGCATCATTGTGAATATTTTAATAATTTAATAACAATTTATAGCGTGGTCAGGTAAAAATCTACAATATTCAGTCCCAAGCAATGAATGTGGCCTAGCTGGTTCTACTGGTTTTAATTACAGCGCGAGTGATTTAAATTTTGTTATGTAAATTAATTTTTAAGGGGCTGAATGTTGGGTAACCACTACTAACGGATGGGACAGAAAACTGTATGCAATTTGC
Source organism: Erpetoichthys calabaricus (assembly GCF_900747795.2). Taxonomy (NCBI): domain Eukaryota; kingdom Metazoa; phylum Chordata; class Cladistia; order Polypteriformes; family Polypteridae; genus Erpetoichthys; species Erpetoichthys calabaricus. The sequence goes on from NC_041408.2 coordinate 70,637,321, forward strand.
AACCATAAGGCTGCAGATGGTACACTGATTAGTCAGCCATGTAACTTTGCTGTGATTATTTTGGGATAATATATATATATATATATCTCCCACAAGTAGAATGAAGACCATCTCTTTATAAAAAATATCAATATGATTTCCCAGAAGTTACCCATATTGTTCACGAAGGCTAAGTTTTTATTTGTACAATATTTCTCTATCCAGCAGTGAAAGGTATATAATATACACATTGTCAGATATGCATGAGTGTGGGGCAGCTACAAGGCTACTAAAAGGGCAATACCACCTCTCACCTCCAAGCAGAAGAGGGCTCGGTCAGCAATAACTTCTTCTTTTTTACCCCAAAGGTCAACACTTCACAGGACTTCTACTATCATTACTTCTGGCCACAAACCAAAAGTCATTCATCTGCCTCTCTTGACAGACAATAAGAACCCAGCATCAGACATCAGTGTTCAGTTGTGTACACATTTGAGTGTAGCTTGGTGTACCAGAAGCGACATTTTCTAACTCTACATCGACCTACATGGTCTTACCATATATATATATATATATATATATATATATATATATATATATCTCTTTACTATAAAAAAAAATCTTGGGAGGGAGATGAGACGTGGTCTTCTCGGAAGACACTTTGAAGTCCCACGAGAGAAAAGGACAGCTGCTGTACAGGCTTTTAAATGATCGACGCACAGTGCGACAAGCAGAACACGCAGCTCGCCAGCAGCAGCAGCAAGCCAGCAGTTGATCCGAACGGAACTCCTTAGCGTGCGATCAAAATTCAATGCGATCTTGAAGAAAAGTTAAATCCAAATATTGTTTACACAAAAGTTTTAAAGTAAAGTGAAAATAATGCGTATGTAACAATTCCCATGAAAATAACAATCTCTTTAAAATGTATATCTGGGAAACCAAACCCGGGTGTGGGTGAGCAGGGGGCAGAGCCCCCTAATATATGTATATATGTATATATTGTCACAAGAAATACATGAATACATCAAAAAGGTTTGGGACAGCCACCCATATATTGTGCCCTGGCTGCAAAAGGATTGTTTTTTTTTTTATATTTTTTTTTTATTAATTTTCATTGTAATCATTCCATACAAACAGATCAATTTATAACCCAACAAATTTGAAGACTAATCAAACCCCACCCCTGAGAAGGAGAGCTTAGCTAAACGAAAATTGCTTAAGGCTTTTTAATAAGGCAACATTAAACAAAAGAAAGGGAGAAGTAAATATCTATGTAAATAAGAGATGGAGAAGGGAGTTAAATGCGGTAATAGTTATTTCTCTTATTCTAAAATAATATTGATTAAATCCTGCCATGTTTTGAAAAAATTTTGTACAGATCCTCTAACTGAGAATTAGATTTTTTCCAATTTCAAATAATATAAAACATCGGTTTCCCACTGACTTATAAGAGGAGAATTAGGATTCTTCCAATTTAACAAAATAAGTCTGCGTGCCAAAAGTGTAGTGAATGCAATCACCGTTTGCTTGTCCTTCTCCAATTCAAGTCCATCTGGAAGGACACCAAACACAGCTGTTAGTGGGTTAGGAGGGATTGTGATACTAAGGCTGTCTGAGAGGCACTTAAAAATTTTTGTCCAAAATGATGTTAGTTTGGTGCAGGCCCAGAACATGTGACCCAGTGAGGCAGGAGCTTGGTTGCAGCGTTCGCAGGTTGGATCCTGGCCTGGAAACATTTTGGACAGTTTTAAGCGAGACAAATGAGCTCGATAAATAATTTTTAGTTGAATAATTCTATGGCTTGCGCATATAGAACTCGAGTGAATTCTCTGCTTTGCTACCTTCCACTCCTTTTCTGATATATTGATTAAGAGATCTTCTTCCCAATATCCGCTTGGATCTTTGAAAGGTAGGGACTCTAATAAGATTTTATATATTGCGGAAATAGTGTTTATTTCCTCGAAATTGAGCAGTATTTTTTCCAGCATTGTGGAGGGTGCAAGGTGGGGGAAATCGGGCAATTTCTGTTTAACAAAATTTCTAATTTGAAGATAGTAAAAGAAATGTGTAGCTGGGAGGTTGAATTTTGAACGTAATTGTTCAAAAGATGTAAATATGTTGTCTATATAAAGATCTCTGAGCATTTTAATCCCAAAACTTTTCCAGGTATTAAAAACTGGATATACTTGCGAAGGTTGAAAGAGGTGGTTCTCTTGCAGAGGTGCCACTGATAAAAGATTTTCCATCTTAAAATGCTTTCTAATTTGGTTCCATATTCTGAATGAGTAAAGCACAATTGGGTTATTAGTATATTTGCGATAACTTTCATTTATTGGAGAGCTGAGCAGGGAATATAAAGAAGTACTACAGGATTTTACTTCTATTGCGGACCAAGCCTGTGTATGTTCATTTATTTGTGTCCAGGTTTTTATGGCTTGTATGTTTGCTGCCCAGTAATAAAACTGAAAATTAGGTAAAGCAATGCCACCTTCTGCCTGAGGTCTTTGTAGGGTCGCTCTTCGGATACGTGGGTGTTTTGAGTTCCAAATGAATGAGGTTATTATTGAATCTAACTGTTTAAAAAACGATTTATTGATATATATTGAAATGTTTTGAAATAAAAAGAGAAGTTTAGGAAGGATATTCATCTTAACAATGTTAATTCTTCCGGCTAGAGTGAGATGAAGGGTTGACCATCTATACAAGTCTTGCTTAATTTTTTCCATACAGACGCCAAAATTTTGTTGATAAAGAGCTTTATGTTTACTTGTGATATTTACCCCTAGGTATTTAAACTGATCTGCTATGGTAAAAGGTAGGGTGTCTAATCTAATATTATATGCTTGTGAATTCACTGGAAAGAGTATACTTTTATTCAGATTAATTCTAAGACCAGATATCTTTTGAAATTCTGTTAGTGCTGTTAAAACAGCGGGGACAGTGTTTTCTGGGTCTGATATATATAAGACCATATCATCTGCATATAGAGAAATTTTCTGTTCCAGTCCTTCTCTGACAATCCCCTTTATCTGATAAGAATTTCGGCAGTGAACCGCCAGTGGTTCAATAGCGATTGCAAACAACAGTGGCGACAAGGGACATCCTTGTCTGGTACCACGTTCTAGTTTAAAGTAGTCTGAGCAAATGTTATTAATACAAACTGAAGCTTCTGGATTGGTATACAGTAGTTTGATCCATGCACAAATATTCGGGCCAAACCCAAATTTCTCCAATGCAGTGAAAAGGTAATTCCATTCAATCATATCAAATGCTTTTTCTGCGTCTAATGATAGTAATATCTCTGGGGTGTTTGATTTTGCTGGTGAATATATAACATTAAACAAGCGTCGGAGATTTGAAGATAGGTGTCGGCCTTTAATAAATCCAGTTTGATCTTGTGATATTACCGAGGGCAGCACTTTCTCCATCCTTCTAGCTAGGATTTTTGAGAGTATCTTAACATCATTATTCAGGAGTAAAATTGGTCTGTATGATGCACATTGTAACAAGTCCTTATTTTGTTTAGGAAAGACGGTGATTAATGCTTGTCGAAATGTTTGAGATAGTATTTGGTTGACTCTAGCTTCTGTAAATGTTGCCAATAAGAGGGGAGCTAGCTGAGTGGAGAATTTCTTATAAAATTCTACGGGGTAACCATCAGGGCCTGATGATTTCCCGCTTTGTAGTGACTTTATAGCGTCTAGTAATTCTGTTAGCGTTAGAGGTTTATCCAGTTCCTCAGCACTTAAAGCATCTATTTGTGGTATCTGTGATGTATCCAGAAATGCATTAGATTGTGTGTTGTCTTCTTTGGGCTCAGTAGAATATAAAGACTTATAGTAATCTCTAAATGTGTGCATTATTTTAATTATGGTCGATGATTTCTTCTCCATTCTTGTTGGTGATTACTGGTATTGCATTGTGAACTTCTTGTTTATGAATTTGTTGAGCTAAAAGCTTATTAGCTTTTTCTCCGTGTTCATAGTAATGCTGTCTAGACTTATAAATAAGTTGTTCAGTTTCTTTAGTTGTTAAGATGTTAAGTTCTGTATGCAGGGCCTGGCTTTTCCTGTGAAGAACTTCATTTGGACGCCTGGCTTGTTCTTCATCTATTCTAGTAATTTGATTTCTTAGCTCTGACACTTTCTTGGTTTCTAATTTATTTCTGTGGGAAAGATATGAAATAATCTGTCCTCTTAAGAAGGCCTTTAAAGTTTCCCAGAGTGTTCCTGCAGAAACCTCTGTGGACGTGTTTGTCTCTAGGAAGAAGCTGATTTGTTTGGATATAAATTCTGTGCAGTTCTCGTCTGCCAATAAAAGAGGGTTAAGATGCCATCTGCGAGGTGAGTGTGAGGGGCTTATTGATTTTAGCTCCAAGACTAGAGGGGCATGGTCAGAGATAACAATTGTGTCGTATTTGCATGATTTAATTGTAGGCAGGAAATTATTATCTATAAAAAAATAATCAATTCTTGAGTAGCTATAATGCACTGGTGAGTAGAACGAATATATTCCTGAGTTTGGGTTAAGAAACCTCCAGGGGTCTGATAAGTTGTGATCATTTAAAAACTGTGCAATTATCTTTACAAAAGGATTGTTTTGAGGAGTTGTATTCAGGTTTGAGTCCAAAACAAAACTGAATAAAGAGTGAGAATATGGTAGCTTTATAGCCTGGGGACAGGAAGTGATGTCTTTAGGACCAGAAGTGATGTCATCAATGGGCCCTAAACCCACCCACTAAAATAAAAAAAAACAAAAATGGTTCCAGAAGTGATGTCCTCAGTGGCTCCGGTACCAGAAGTGCCGTCTAACCTAATGGGATTTCCCATAGATAGTCTGTAGAGGATTGAGAGAGAAAGTCACTGCAACTCGCCACCCCCTGGTCTAGCATGATACTACTATTATTCAGACCCTTTAGCTGCCTCCTAATCATACATGTGTAACAATATATATATATATATATATAGCATTTTCCTACCATTTTAATTGCACAGGACATACATTGGTACCCCAAATCTTTTTCTGTGTCACATATGATTATCACTGTAAGCAGGAGTCTAATAAGGACGTCAGTGAACAATATAGCAAGGAGCATACAACAACATTTATTTAAATAGCACATTTTCATACAAACAATGTAGCTCAAAGTGCTTTGCATGATGAAGAAAGAGAAAAAAGACAAAATAAATAATTAAAATTAGGGAACACTAATTAACATAGAAGTAAGGTGTGATGGCCAGGGAGGACAGAAAAAACAAAGAAAAACTCCAGACGGCTGGAGAAAAAAAATAAAATCTGCAGGGGTTCCAGGCCACGAGACCACCCAGCTCTCTCTAGGCATTCTACCTAACATAAATCAAGCATAGGTAGTCCCTGCCACATGTACCACTGTCTGTCTGCTTCCTAAGCCTCCTTTATCCGTTACATTGGTGTAGGGAGATGGAGCACACAATCGAACCAAACTCGGAGGGGCAGCCAATCCTTCACATCCTGAGCTAGCTAAGAGCCACCACTTAACACTAACCTGAGCACCTTTTGAAAGACTTCAGGAAACCAGAGTGCCTGGTTAAAAGCTTCATGAGCAAGAACAGAAGGTGTGGACTTCAGGCAGTGCCCTAATGAGAGTCACTGAAAAGATGTGAGAAACAAAAGCCAACTCAAATCCTAAGGTGCTGTTTGTATGAAAATGAAAGCTGGTTTGTTTATGTGCCTGTGTGCCAGCTGGTTTGGCTGCAATAGCCTTAAAAAAGTGAAGATTTCATCATGGAGAGTCAGCATATTCAATGTGCGCAGTGACAGGTGCAAATGATAAGTGAACAGGAGAAGAATCATTCCATCTGTTGATTTTAAGTCCTTTTCTCCAAATTAATAGTCATATAGCCGCCGTTTTATTACCAATCTTCCCCTGACACATCAGTAAATGCGTGTTTCTGTTATTAACAGCGCTAATCCTGTAATGAAACTTGCTAAATGCTGTTCCTCACAGAACCTAATCCATTATTATATGCAGGGTTATTCTGCTCTAATCTTGCAACACTTTGTCTGCTCTGTCAGCTGCAGAAGTCTGTGGTATTCTGAAAATGTAAGCTCTTTCTGGCACCATTAAGGATTTTGTACATATGCAGAATTCTGCCCAGATGCTCTTTAAAGGATCTTAAAAAATATTTCTAAAATATAGATTTATTCAATTCGGTGTAATTACTTAATATTTACTGTCTTCACCACTGACAGTTCTAAAGTACTGTTTAGACAAATGAGAAAAGAATAAAGATAATAAAACATTACTAGTAGCTACAATGAACCGGTGCCCCATCTAGCATCTACACTTCTGCTTGATGCTATTGAGATGGACCCAACAAAGGCCACCACAACCCTGAACTGGACTGAGTCAATAAATAGGTCCATTTTCAACAGCCCATTAATTTCATTACAGGGTTGTGATTATGTGGAGACTTTACTGGTAACATGACATGCAAAATGGGAGTGGCAACTAAGAGAGGCCCCACTTGTGCACACACACACACACACACACACGCACTCACTTATATCAGATCATTTTAGAATGGACAATCCAGCATAATGTGCACATTTTAGTGATCTGGGAGGATAGTGTAGAGCCTGAGAATATAAATGGACATTGTGGTGGATGGCCGGGGCACATGCCCAGCTGGGACGCCCCTTCTGTACATGATCAAGGGGAACAACCATGGGTAGCACGACATCTTTCCCGGAACGCTTGGTGGCAGCCCCCTTGGGTTGCATCGGGGCCACAGGTGTGGAATTTCGGGACCACCACCAGGGGGAGCTGCACAGCCTCCTGAGCCCATATGGGCAGTTCTTCTGCCACACCTGGAAATGCAGCCGGACTCAGGTCATCAAACACCTGGAGTGCTTCTGGGTGGGCTATAAAGGGAGCCAGCAGAAACTACTCCGAGAGCAGGAGTCGGGAGAAGAGGAACTAAGTTTGTCAGAGAGGAGTGGAGGAGATAAAGAAGAGAGATTTGATTTGTGTTTATTTGAGTTTGTGCTTGTGCTTAGTGCGGGACTTTGTTGTGTCTGTGGGTACAGGGAAGGCATAGCTCACAGACGAAGAAAATAAACATTTATTTCTTTTATAAGTGTGCCTCCCGTGTCTGTCTGTGTCGGGTCGGCACCCATATAGCACCTTTCTGTTACAACATACAGTGTATTGTAATGAGAGAGAGGGACAGACACAGTGTGACACATAAGAAGTGTTAGGGATGCCAACATGGTACCCTGTCAAATTACAAAAATCTATTCAACAAAATAGTACAAAAAGTGGAAGAAATGGATGAACCAGGGAATTCTCTGTTAAGAAATGTGTGCTCCTTCTCTGATGAAGCAAGGTCTAAAATGAATGCCAACTTCCAGTATGTTCTTGTAATAGAGGAAGGACCAGAGGGGGTGAGATTTTTAGTGACGTGGCAGAAGTGATGTCAGGGGTTGGCTGAATCTTCCATGTCCACCATAAAGGCAAACATGGAAAGGCAATTACCGATTGTGTCACACTTTTACCCTTCCCCGTCATTCTTATTTGATCAGACCCAGTGAGAAGCTCCCTGAGTTTGTATGTTTGATAATGTAAACACACACCCACACACACATACTGTATATATATATATATATATATATATATATATATATATAGAGAGAGAGAGAGAGAGAGAGAGAGACCAGGCAGAGATTTAAGCACAGGTCCTAGAGTTGTAAAGCAGTAGCAGCACAGGCCATACACCATTCACTTTGTATATAAAAACATTTGAATATATTAGACACTATACAGTATGTAGGCTTTACTTGTCTTAAATAAACATAATTACAGTAAATGTTAATTTAAGCATATTAAAGAAATACTCTACCTAAAATGATATTTGTTTTAAGTTACTTAACCCATGTACTCTGTAGTGATGGACAAGAAGAATTTTTAATCTCATGTTTTCATGAGTTTATGAGAGAAGTTATAGGACCCAAAAGAAAAATCAATTGCAAAAGTCTTTAGTAAATTATCCACAAATGTGGAGAATCACTGTCACACTGATGATGTCATGTGACATGACTTCTGAAGCTCATACTCCTAGCAACGGATAATAATGCCTTGACGACAGGAACACAAAATGATGACATCCACTTAAAAGAAAAGATGGCGTCACGATAGACGAAAAAATATAATGATAAAATTAGACTAAATATCCCAAAACAAAGTGTATCACTAAAACAAAAGGTAAAGTGAAATCAACAACGTTTAAATACTAAAGAGAAAAATCAAATAGTTTGCAGGAAATTGTATTAGCCAAAATAAAAATTAGCAGTACTGTCTGCATCATAACAAGAGAGTTGATGATCACACAACCCATATCTACATGATGTCCGGTGCAATAATACCAGGCAGTGACGTTCGTTTGGCTTCTAAATATTTGGATATTTCCAAAGTCTTTACCGCTTGTTTAATTTAAGGTATATCCTTTGTGACAACTTTATGCATTTTTTTTTGGTCTTACTCTTAAAGTTTTGTCATAATAATTGCAGTGTACACTCTGAGTTTGAATAACTTCTTTTTTATTAAATAATTCTTTTCTTGTTTTTGGAATTTTTTTTTTTATACCTTGGTCTTTGGAGGTTTCAGTTTCGTTTTTGTGAAAATTTAATATAATTTTGGGAGTAATTTTATTATTTTTCATTTACAGTGTTGACCATATTAATTTAGACACTATTGTCATCATTTTGACCACAGGAATGGTAGAGGATGGTGGCCAGACGTCACTCCAGTTTGACGATATTCATGATTCTGAATTGTTGAACAGATTTTTTGTGGTGCCATATAGTGTTTCTGAAAAGATTTTGGGTTTTGACTTTGACTGCTTTTTATTTTTCAACTTCAAAGTTGGTTATGGTTTTGGGCTTTAGTTTTCTGGTTTAGTCGCGTTTGCTGGGTTCTGACCTTAGTCTGTTTAAAAGTTTCTGATTCTGCCTTTCCGTCTCTAGCCATGTCTAAAACATGGCAGTTCAGGCTTTCATTTTAGTTTCGCTGCCACGATGACTTGGTATCCTATTAATGCACCATTGAATATTTTTTTGTTATTTTCCTTCAAATCATCTCTTGGTGTCTGCTTTCTTCAGGACATTCTGCTCTTTTTTTCCCTCTGCTGCCAGAATAATTCTATCAACAAAAGATACATGGTAGGAAGTAATCCAGAACAACTTTACAGATGAAACCATTTTGAATTTGATAAAAACATGCAAACTCCACTCAGAAGGAGCCCAGTCAGTAACCCAAGTGCTGTGAGATGGTAAAGCGTCACTCCATTACTTGTAATATACACAAACATAAAATAAAGAATGATCAATTAACCTAGGCTTAAAAATGTAACTCTTATTTAAAAAGGGCCTTTGAGATTTAGATATGACTTTCATAGAATTCTCATTCTGTTGAATTTAAAAGTGTTCAGCATTAATAATGTAATTACCAGTTTCTGATTCATAGGAATAATATCGCATAATTAGGTCATTCAAAGCTCCAGTATCCCTGGTGAACGAGGCTGAGTAGCACAAAGAAGACAGCACCTCTTCAGATTTCAACTGAATTATGCAATAATCAAACATTTTCTGGGATTTGTTTAAGACTCATAAGGTTACTCATTTCATAAAGAGATGACTTCAACTTTCGCACCAGATGATGTGATTTTATCAAAAATGTAATAAGTCAATCCATCCATTTTCTAACTTGTTTATCCAATTCATGGTGACAAGGCATTCATTCAATTAGGGACACACCATGATATATTGTATATCCTTGACTAATTCAATAATTACTTTAAAACCACAAGTATAAAATTAGGAAAATCATTAAGGGTGCTGGATATTGGAACAATGAATAGCATGTTTGCATCATAGTCCTGGGATTGAATATTATACCTCATGCTGTCATTGTGGAGTTTTATGTTCTCCCTGTGTCTGATTGTTCTCTGAGTTCTTAGATATTACTTCTCATCCAAAACAGATGCAGGACTGTTGGTTGGTTAATCCAAATTAGATATCAAAACCTTAGCTGCAAAACTGAAGTTGTTACCAAAACTACATTCAAAACTAAAAAATTCTAACCAAAACAGCACTCAGGAAAGTTTTCTCCCAAATCTTTCTTCAACAAAGTTCAATTTATTGTTGTGAACTAGGAGTCCTAAACACTTCCAATAATGTTCACTAGAGGGGGATATCACTGTCAAACCCTGGCTAGTAATAAGGGTGGTAATAATATAGACTCTTAATAAAATAAAAGATTCATTCTTCACAAAATGGATAACTATCACAATGAAGCTCCATGGAGCACAAAAGACAAAAACAAGGAGTTGCCTCTAACACAAAAGGTAATCCAAAGTAAAGATGTCTCGAAATAGACAATCAAAGAATTATCAAAATAGAGAGCAGACAGTTGAAAATCCAGAAATCCAATAATCCAAATACACACAAGTAAACTCACCACTCCTGGGGTTTGTTCAAAATGAACCACCAGGAACTGTGAGAGACCCTCTGGACTTATAAGGTGGAGGGCAGTTCATAACAGGGGAAATTAAAATTGTAGGCCCTGGAGACCTCGACCATCTGGCTGCCTACTCCTTGCGGAGTTTTCTATAGTGGAGTCTGTGCTGGCTATTGTGGACGCAGAAGTCGAAAACAACGGGATACAAAAACACCAATTTAAAACAAAAAACAATTTATTTATTCTTGGTGAGTTAAAGAGACTACAGCCCCCCTCCCCACTCCTCCAAAGAGACTGGAGCCAACCCCCCCACCCCCAGCTCAGTGCCACTGATTGGTTAGAACAGACAGTCTCTCTAAAAGAAAAGAAAAATCTTCTCTTATATGAACTAGCTTATTCATTAGCCAAAGAGAAAAAAACAGGGCAGTTCATTTTGAGGTCATACACAGATTGCTGTAAGTTATGGTTACATCCTGATTTATTACATTCAGGAGTGCACAGTTTCTTACCAAAATAAAGAGTTATCAGGCATTCGCATTCCTAAGGAATACGCACTTATCAGCTCACTTACACAAGACCAGTTTAAAGCAGTTTCTTATAGTCAGTACATTAGTTATAAAGAAATTACATTCTTATAGCTTTAATATCTTCATTAGATTTTGTCTGGTTAGATTAATAAATCCTTATTTATTAATTCATAAGTGACATGTTTCTTATAGTTTTAAACAAGAATTCAGAAAATGATCACATTGATTTATAATATCACAGGGTGTTCTGTTAGTATCAAGTGATCAGCATTTTCTCATAAAGAATGCAAATTAGTCCCTTAAACTGTGCACAAGCTTAATTCTTTTTCTACATATATGAAAAACAAATCATATAGAAATAATAAATAATATAGCTCTCTGCAGCATGATTAATATAAAATACAGTCCTTGGTATTTGTGAGTTAAATACTTACTAGCCAATCCGCGGTGTAGCATACGGCGCATAATTTTTTATTGATGTGTGAACACTTCCTGAAAGACACAGTTGTCCAAATGGGGTGGGTTTGATACGACTGTGAGTGAATGAAAAGATGGAACTCTGGAGAGAGCAACATACAATTGTCCGTGACTGAAAACTGGGTTTGGCAGATACAGGCATATCCTTTTGAAAGTTTGGCCCTGTGCCTTATTAATTGTCATTGCAAAGGCCAATCTAACAGGAAATTGTCTGTGTGTAAAAGTAAAAGGCAAATTTGAATCTGATGGGGTCAGGGATATCTCGGAAGTGAATGGTGATAGTAGCTGGAAGCATTTGGGACATTGCCACAATATTTGCCTCGCCACCATAAACTCCGGAAATGTATTCATGTAGTCAGCGTATTGTTGAGCAGACTGTATGACTATGCTTCCGTGACTAAGAACAACGATCTGTCGTGCGCACTCCATGGTCTTAGAGTTGGTGGGCGGGGCGCTGTCGTGCATATCCCATGACGCGGGAGGAGGGTTAGAGTTGGCGGGCGGGGCTCTGTCTTGCGTGCATGCGTATCCCATGGTCGGGCGACTTGGTGGATTATATATAGAAAAGCAGCCGGAACCGAAAAGAACAATGAAAAGTCAACGTGGTTCAGAGGTGCATGTGGACTGTAGCAGAGACGAAAGCGACTGAGGCGGTGTTTGGTTAGGTGTTGCATGCTGGCACATGAGCAGGCAGTGTGCATGCCTCAAGAGCGAGGGTGGACGCGGGAGGAGGGTTAGAGTTGGCGGGCGGGGCTCTGTCGTGCATATCCCATGGTCTCTGTCTTGCGTGCCATGGTTGGCTGCTTAGTGAATTGTTGGTGGGCGGGACTCTGTGAGTTGGCAGGCGTGGCTCTGTCTTGCGTCTTGCCTGCCATGGTCGGCTGCCTTAGTGAATTATATATATAGGTAATCATTAGTTAATAAAGTTTTTTCTTCCTCACTATCCAATCTTATTAGAGAATCTTTATATCTGACGAATCCAATGCTCCTTTATCTGAGGTGATTTTTCCATATGGAGGAGAGTAACCTGGCAATAGAGCAGTGGCATCAAGTGCCACATCCAGATACTGAGAAGAGACATTAACATAATCAACATAAATCAAAGAATCAGGAGACATACAGTATGAATTTGAACCACAGTCAGGGGATGAACCCAGGCTGGGACGGAACATTTATGTAACTTGGATGCAAAGCTGTTATGGGTCACACAGCATTATAGCAACAACACACACGAAACATAACATGAAGGTGTCCCAAAAAAAAATCAATCTTATGAAATGGTTGAGATAATGATATCACTGTCATAGCGGCCAAATAATAAAGGATTAATAAAAAAAAATGGAATATTATCTTTGTGATCCTGACACTTCACTACTTCTAAGCTCTTGAGCAAGGTCAGTTTGAACTCCTCTTCCATGAACCATCCTGAGATGTAGAAGGAACTCTTCTTAAAATCAGATCTGAGCTCATTTTGAAAAGAGGCATTTCCTGGATTTTTTTTTCCACAGTAGGAAATCTTCTTCCTTTCAGTCTCAGTTTAATTTTGTGGAACAAAAAGAAGTCAGTGAGAGTGAGATCTGCCAAATACAGGGGGTGTAAAGAAACAACCACATTCTTTTTGGACAATGGAGTGTGTGCTGGTGCGCTGCCATAGTGCAAAATCTAATTTTGGTTCTGCTACTTCTTCAGATGTTTTTCTCCTGATGCTTTCCCATAGACACCTCAACAGTACAATGCAGCGGTGCTGACTAACAGTCTGTCCAGGGCAGGGGTCTGCAACCTTCACTATCAAAAGAGCCATTTTGCTCCCTCTTCCTCCAAAGAAAAATAGTCTGGAGCCGCAAAACATAACACAGCTTATAAACTTTTAAAAGTTTTAATCTTTTTTTAGATTTTACATGTTACAACCACGGAATACAACAAACAGAAGTGCAGTGTGCATGTGTAGGCCTACTTTGAAATAAATTTAACTGAACTCTGCAGGCCTATTTGAGTCCTTCCTATACCTGTATAAAATTAAAATAAAAACTAGCCCACTTTAATATAAATAAAACATTTAGCTGTAGCTTAGCAGCTTTAAAAAAGTAAACATAAAATTCCATTTCAGTGTGCTCTCATCCTCTTCAGGTTTCCCTCTCAGCCAGCAATCAACTGAAGCACCTGAACATACAAAAAAACCTACATCAGCTCCGGGTCTGAAATAAATGTGTTTTTTTTTTTTTTTTTTAAATATTAGCCTATTAAATGCTATTGTTCTCACCTGTTTAATGTGACTTCTGTTTCTGAAGTTCGCTGCAGATCATCTCTAGCACTTTGAGCTACTTTTTGTATGAAAATGTGCTATATAAATAAATGTTGTTGTTGTTCTATGTCGGGGCTATACGATGTGACTTTGACCTTCACACAGGACTGCAGGCTCATGTGTGAGGTGGGAGAGATATTTGGACTTTATGAAGTTCATTCTTGAGAAAACTTGCTCACATAAGTATGTTGAGCCAAAGATGGACAGGACTCCAAATGCATATTTTTTCATGTTCATATATGTTTCGGGAATGGCACTCCATGTATTGAAAACAAGTTTGTCGGGTTTGGGGAGGTTTTCAATATCACTCCATTTGTGCTCTTTAGCGAGAGTAGCCTTCTGACGGGCGACTTCTTCAAGATCCGCTGTCAGGCATTTGAACTTGGACACCCATAAATCTTTATCCGCTATGCGGCCAGTTCAATTTCTAGATCGGGCTTACTTACTCCTGTGAATGCGGATGTGTTCAGCAGGGATGGGTCGATGTCCAGGGAAGGAGAGAGTGTTTTTTTTCTTTCTGAACTCACTGAATCTTTCTCTAAATGCAGCTTGCATTGCAATAATTGTACGGTGGAAATAATCACAATTTATGTGAATGTTCACTGCTTTGAACTCTCTCAGGGAGGGGAAGTGAGAGAGTGTACCTTTCTGTACATCTCTGGCAAACACTGTCATCATGCGCTCAAACACCAAAACATTTAAAGTCAGAGAATAGATGTTCTGATATTTTTATGAACGATTCTTTCATGTATTCTCCGTCTGTGAACGGCTTACCCCTCCTTACGATCTCTTGAGCTGCCACAAAACTAGCAGCTGTAGTTGATTGTGGAGAAGTGATCCACTTTTTGAAAGTATGTTTGCTCTGTTCAGCTTTCCGTTGCAGTTCCGAAATTGCTCTCTTTCGCTCATCTTCACTTGGGTATTTTTCAGTGAATGCTGAGTGCTTGTTTCGAAAATGTCTTTCAACGTTACATTTTTTGTTGTTCGATAATTTATCGCCACATATTAAGCACACCGGTAAGCCAGCGTCGTTGACGGTGAAGGCAAATGCTTCTGTCCACGCAGAATTAAACTCTCTGTTCTCTTCTGGGATTTTTCATTTTTGGGATTTATTCATGGTTAGTGCAGGGGTCGCACACTCCAGAAGCCACCTGCAGGTAAAGGCGAGGGCTATAGACGTAGATGTGACGCATATTTTAGTTGACAAATTATAAATAAAAATAAAAATTAGATGTTAAAGTGTATAACAGTAGTAGTAGTAAATAAACATTATATATATTACATATATTATATACAAATTAAATTAAGAAATTGCCGTTATTCATTTTCCTGTTTTATTTTTTTTTGTCAAGGCCAAAAGGAGCCATTACAAGGAGGCTGAAGAGCCGCATGCGGCTCCAGAGCCGCGGGTTGCCGACCCCTGGTCCAGGGGAAACAAACTGTTCTGTGTCAAAAAACGTGATAATCATTGTCTCTTGAAAATCTGCAATGGTGGATTGTGGAAACAAAATACCCAAGTTATGTACACAATTATAGAATAAACAGCAGAAGTATGCACTCAATTAACTCAGCATTTTGCCAGTTGGTAGACTGATTAACCACACTATAGGCATACAACAACCTAGTGGCACATTCAAGAACTACACCCTATTGCAATGCTATTGACTGTTTCTGGGGATTTTGGGTCCCTTCTATTCTCTGTTGCCAGATACACTTGTTTGTGTTCAAACATGCAGTTTGCTTTGAACAGTAAAGAACTAGCACAGACAGCTAGTAAAAGTTCGCTCCCAGGATTCAGGTCCCACTGGTAGACCCTCCCAATAGTACCCCTCCAAGGATATTCCACAAGGGAGTTGTTCTGTTACAACATTTTAAAACTGTTCATTGTATTAAGATTTGCAGTTTAGCTCCATCTAGTGGGTACAACTGGTATTTTCCCTCTCTTCTTTTGCTTCCTGTCATGTGAGGTAATCAGGAAGCTGGTTTGAGAATCAGGAAGGCTGATGTCATGTGCATGGAAATGCACTAGTCACAATCCCCTGTCATCTGTACTTGTCTTCATGCTTGTGATAGCATTGTCCATATGTGTTATTTTATTTTAATGTTATCCTTCCTTTTATATTTATTTGCGAAATGGAAGTAACTCCTTTAGTAGTTTATTAATAATATGTATATAATGGCACAGTAATATACATTTGGAGGATATGTTTGTTGTTAATATAAAGCCACTTAGTACTTTGTATCTTTTATCTCTGTTTTAGTTTCACCCTTTTAACTCCAATAAACCTGTGGATAAAGAAACAACCATCTATAGAGTTTTGGATAAGGAAAGGTGTTTATCTGCCCGTCAAAGCATGTAGTCTGTGTGGAGGACAGGACAGGAGTGTTAAAGTGCACCAATTGCACTGCAGAGTCAGAAGATGATACCCATTTGAGTACTGAGTCCTGACTGAATATTTGATTGGGCCATAAACACAAATAATAAAATATCCCACTTTGCAACTCAAAGTTGCATTGAGGAGTGCCTTTAGTCCACAGGAAGCAAACATCGGATGTATGGGACTCATTCATTGATAAGGTTCAAGCTCCTTTCAAAATTATTTCATATACAGTTTATGCAGTGACATTACAATAAATAAGCATAAGACCAGATAACCCCGTAGAGTATATGTGGTGCTGTTGCATAGCTATTGCTCTCTATTCTCTTGGATCCATTTTGTTTCTCATATTGTCGACTGGAGTTGCATTTGCAAATTTCCAGTAGTGGGCTACCTTTCCCATATTTTGGTGATGGCTACAATGTGTTTACTAAAAGATCTTATTTCTTTAAAGACTACTGCTAAAAATTGTACCAGGCATTGTCTTAATCTTCTGCACACCCAGGGCCTGAAGGTCAGATAAGTCCTTTGGTTTAAAATCCATGAAGGACTGTTTTCCCCACCAGCACTCCCATAATGTGACTGCCTCATAATTAATGTTCCATGACAACAGGCACAGAGCGGAGCGACTGTGGGAAAATTTCAGGAAAAAGGATGGATTAGTGGTGGATGCCCATCTAATCACCGACATTTTCACTGTTGTTCCAGCAAAGATGTGTCAATAAGAAGAAACAGATTACTTTCTATTAATTAATATATATATGTATATATTAAAAAATAGCAGTACTATAATTATTATTTGACAGATATTTCTAGAGTAATTACTTCATTCATTTGTAAATGCTGATCTATCCACTGATTACAGTGTTGTTCTTAACCTTGTGCTGCCTTCTTTCCTTTCCTCTTCTTTCTTTTTGGTGTGGCTCATGCAGCTGCTTTAGGGGGCTAATCCCTCTTGAAAATCCTTTCCTAAGCCTGTTCCAAAGATAAAGGCCAGTGTTGCAATCAGTAGTTGCCTGCTGACTTGTGTACTGAGGATCATCCCCGTCTCATCTGAGATGTAAAGTGCATGTCAAATAGACTAATTAGGCAAGCCATTGTAGAACACCGTCAGACATCAAATGAGAGCAGACTGAAACACAAGAGCCAGGGGCGCTCAGTGGCAGCGGCTCAGGTATTACTTAGGCTGAAGTGCTACAATATGGATCAAGAAATCTATTGATTACACCAAGGTACATGAATTAAAAAATTATATGAAATGAAACAATGATAATCTCTATGTAATAAAATAACGTGCTGTAACCACATGATACTGTGCATTAACTTAAAACCTCTATTTTACTAATCAAGACAAGGATATACTCAATTTAATGAGATACCAATTATTCTAAATGCTTGCTATTAAAAATGGTTGTCCATCCATCCATTACCCAACCCGCTATATCCTAACTACAGGGTCACGGGGTTAAAAATGGTTGTAATATCTAAAATGATTATGTGGCAGTAAGTGTCTTTAGAGGTATAATGGCATGCAATGGTCTGGGTCAGCTCCACTCTCCAAGGTTGTTAAACCAGGAAACGCTGATAATGTACCCGAGGATTAGCCGTGACAAGCGTGGTCACACACAGTCAGCAAGGCAGAGGTGCAAGTGTATAGTGCTTTTATTTACAAAAACAAAACAAACAAACTGTCCCAAAGTGTAGTGCAGATCTCTTCAAATAATAAATAATCCATAAAATGATGTGAAACGTTGAGATTAAAATGTTCAATAAATCAGTCAGTCAGTCAGTCAATTCCTAAACCATTTTGTCCTCAACAGGGTCGCGAGGTGTGCAGGAACCTATCCTGGCTAGCAATCAGTGCAAGGCAGGAACAAACCCTGGAGAGGGCGCCAGTGCATTGCAGGGCAAAAATACACACACACGCACACGCACACACACACACACGCTACAGCCAATTTAGTATCACCAATCCACCTAGCCTGCATGTCTTTGGACTGTGGGAGGAAACAAGAGCGCCCAGAGGAAACCCACGCAGACACGGGGAGAACATGCAAAATCCACGCAGGGAGGACCCGGGATGCGAACCCCAGTCTCCTTACTGTGAGGCAGCAATGCTACCACTTGATCACAATCACAATGATCTCTCTGTTTGTGCTCTTTCGTGGAGTTTCAGAGACACTTTTCAAAGAAAAGCAGAAGAAGCTCAGTCTGGGATCCCATATTTCTCTTCATGGCTGACTAACATTTCAATCTCTCCCTTCATCTTCTCAAATGGCAGCTTTTACTCACCTTTTCTTCTTTGTTCGTCCCTGGGCTTGCTCCCTTCTTCCCCTCCTATGAGTGATACCTGCTTTTCCTTTTCATTTGCACACCTGATGAAAGCTCCATAACCACAAGGTTGTGTCCTTAACTTTTTTTCCTTTTCATTGTGGAAATAACCTTTAAGCTTTTTTTTTCCTTTAAACATAGACATAGCTGTAATCTCAATGATTTGAAATGCAAAGAGGCCACCGATTTAGAAAAATGTCTATATTTTACAGATCTAAAGCTGATGGCGCATGGGACCACCTACCTTTGTAGGAAAATTAAAAATGAATTTTAACTTGCCCACCCAGGGACATCATTATCATCCTCTTTAATAAAACCCCTGTGTGCGTCCAGTGTCCGTGTGTGTGTGTCTTCTGGTGAAGTGCGCATGCGCGGGGCACGGAGCGATGCTTCAAAGCAGATGTTTCAAAGGCCACCTGACACGTCACACAAGACAGAGAGGACGGGACCTATAAAATATCGCGCGGCCGATCCAAATCGTATTTCGGTAAATGAGGTAAGACCTAAAACATAAGGCATGAAAAATCCAATCGGGTACTGAGACGCGGAGACCAGCTTCCCCAAAGAGGTGGGATTAGTGTTTGTTGTTGTGCAAGTGTTCACTCTGAGGATGTCAGCTTGGCCCGGTAAAGTGTAAAGTGTCAGTCGTTGAAGGGGTTTTCCTAAATATATGAATTTTCATGATATTACAATAGGAGGACTTTTAAAAGTAGATTTATTTTCGCGCACATAAAATCCATTGCTGGGGAGACGCCACACATACAATAATCAGCTGCACGCCAGCACAGATTAAAATACTTGCTAGGGAACTGCACAATACTTGCTGGAGAGATGCAACAGGCACAATTATCAGCTGCACGCCACACATTAGATCAGTTGCTGGGGAGACTCTGCTGATTGCCCACTGTTGTGACAGAAAATTAAACGCATATTATGGACATCAAAGCCAGTATTACTGTCAGAGAAAATTACAGGCATTTTACGGAAATACAAACCAGTGTTACTGCAAGAGAAAATTAAAGAAACACAATACAGTGATGCATATTACAGCCAAATACAAGCCAGTAAATATACAGCCATTTAATATAGACTGTTCCTACTAATGTTTATGCACTACTGTTCTAGCGCCCGTTATTGTAACGAGCTTAATGTCTAGTCTAGTGGCTGTCCATTTGTCTGTCCAGGATTTTAAATCACATGTAGCTCACAAACCGTTTGACCTATTGACCTGAAATGTGGCACACATATACTATGTGATGTCTACTATCCACATTCGGGGTGATGATTGACCTCAAAGGTTATTATTCTATTTATTTTTATTTTATTTTATTGTAGCATCAACTCTCGGCAGCGGCCAGCATGGCAGTCGTGCAGCGCATGCGCACGAGCGCCGTTCTCATCCCTACCACCTTCGCCATCACTTCACCTACCTCTTCATGTCTTAAATCTTAAGTCTTCACTCTTTCTCTTTACTTCATGATTCTTTATTTGTGGTGTTCTGTGATGTTGCTTTCTCCACTCACTTTCTGCTGTGTCTTCTGCAACTTCACATGGAAAAGCATTACTCTTTCTGGCATAAGAGTTTAGATGCTGAAGTTCCCCTCTTAACATAATGGCTGCTTCTTAGCACACTGGGCTCAAAGCTTTAGTTCGGCAGACTGGATCCCAGCGAGTAGAGATGGTCAGTTTCAGCTTCCCAAAGGGAGAAGCAGCGGTTCATCAGTTTCAGAGATTTTCAGTCATTTTGGAAAGTGTGCTCAGAAGTAACGGCGGTACAGAGCGCCCTAGGAAATTCCAAGTATTTACTTAAAAATCTCATAAATCTTTATACTCAGATGGGATGAGTATACCTAGTTTATGAAGAAAGGTGAAACCTCTCATGATTGAATTAATGTCACCTCCAGTTCCAGACTCAATTTCTTCTCCCTATATATCTCTATGGAGCTACTATTACTAACTCCATTCAGTTACACAGAAATCCAGTGGTTCAACATTCCTTCAGAATAAAATATCAGCAAAGAAGACACTGCACATGATAATCATACTTTCCAAACGTCCTTAGCTTAAAAAAATTTCAATACATGACATATTTTCAGTTACTGTCAGTATTAACCTCATAATTATAATACTTTAGAAGCAGGAGAAAGTGAAGATAATAATTTAGAAGCAGGAGAAAGTGGAAGGTTTTATAAATTCTTATATCTTAAGAAAATGTATAAGGTTTGATATGAATGATGCATTATATAAAAAAAAGGTCAGACAAGCTTCCTGCTCTCTAGATCTATTTTTATTTTAAGGTTGTGCTAGAATTAAAGGCTTAGCAACTGCTAAGGCCCAGGAAATGTAGGGCAGGTGTAAAAAATAAATAAAAAAATCTTACTCACATACATGGAAGGAAATGCTAGGTGACATGAGAGTGCAGTTAAGGAAAGCAGCTCCTCTCCAGAGGGTTGAAGAATTACATTATGTGCCAGTTAGTCTACAACTTTCAGCTGTCCTAGGGCTTGCATTATGCCGGAGGTATGAAAACTTATGCAGAGGTGAAGCATTGTTTTGAAAAGTGGAAGGTAACTGCCTGCTTTAATCTGTATAAAGAAACATCAGATTTGCTGAGATGGACTCTTTACCTTTGCATACAAACTCAACATAATATAGAAGCTTTGCAAGCAAAGGTGTTCTCATAATACAAATACAGAAGCATGCTGGGAAATGGTAGATGTTGCTCTTTGTATGGCTTTTTTATATTTAATGTTGAATCTATCAATATAACAATTAAAGGTCAAATATCCAGGCTGGACAAAGAGAGATTTTAAGTATTTACCTTATAAATAGAAAATTATGGAGCTACCTACTAACTCTACTGTGCGCTCCCATCATTATGGCAAAAGGGATAATTCTTGAACATTTAAGATTTTCATGCCAAATATGACTCCACTAGACAGTTCAAAAGTCCAAACAAATCCCAAGAAGTAGCAAGCTGTAGTGTACTGTCTCAGCTCTCGTCTCCTTTGAGCAATGAGGTCGCCATTAATTGCAAAAACAGTGTCATCTCCAGACAGAGGAGCAGCTTCAGCGACAGACTGCTGTCACTGTCCTGCTCCACTGACAGACTGAGGAGATCGTTCCTCCCCCAAACTATGCGACTCTTCAATGCCACCCGGGGGGTAAACGCTAACATTATACAAAGTTATTGTCTGTTATACCTGCATTTTTATCACTCATTAATTTAATATTGTTTTTTATCAGTATGCTGCTGCTGGAGTATGTGAATTTTCCCTTGGGATTAATAAAGTATCTATCTATCTATCTATCTATCTATCTATCTATCTATCTATCTATCTATCTATCTATCTATCTATTTATCTATCTATCTATCTATCTATCTATTATTTAGACAATCCTTGACTTTTGTTTTCCTCAAATCTGTCTTAATACATAGCTCCACCATTGCATCATTGAAAGGGATTATGCTTTTCAGGCTACATTAAATTGCTCTGTTAACTGGATGTGGCTCTCTGCACACCTAACGATAATACTGGTCTAGGACCAATACAGTTGTGGTCGCCAAGGGGCTCTAGAGAGTCCCAAACCCAAGACACAGTATAACGGCAGTTGTTATATCAATAAAATAAAAGGTATTTATCCACACCAAGCACCTCTTCAAAACCCTCCAGTAATCAGTCACATGAATAATACAAGTAAATTCCATGATTATTCTTCCTCCTCTATATGTCATGCTGGTTGTTGCCCGCTGCCTCCCAACTCTGATTCAATTCGAGTGAGGCAGTGGGCTTTCTTTTAAACCAGACCCAGGAACTGCTTCCACATTTCTAGGTTGTGTGAAAATCAGGACAATCTTCCCCTAGCAGCTCCCTCTGGTGGTCCACAAAGACCCCGGCAGGGCAGCATTTCTGGACTCTAACTCCCATGCCACCCAGCATGTATCCTGGTTGGATTTAGTTCGGAGGAACACTGCCACCTGTTGTGTTGTGGAATGATCTGCTCCCTGTTAGCCCGTTCTCCTGCTTGTTCCATTATGGTGTCCTGGCCAGGCATGAATTCTTCCTTTATCCCGGCCAGGATGCCTGCCCTTCTTCTCTGGCACTTACACAGGATACAGAAGTTCCTCAGGTGAGTCTGAAAGGTTGGTAAGGATGCCACCAGACAAATAACTACAGTGAAAAAATGTGCACAAAGAGAATGAGATGATCTGGCATTGAATGGAAATGTGAACATTTTCATATTTGCCATTATACAGTAGGCCTAACTTTACCTATTCAAATGACCGTAAATCACAGGAATACATTATAACAATGTCAAATGTAAACTACCAAGTCAGTTAAGGATAGCACCATAAATATTATGGTATACCACTCACCGAGAGCATCCTAGGGCCAACTTTATTATTTGGCTCCAGCTGAGAATAATGGAAATTTTGTGACACTGCCAATACTTTACCTAAAGCCATAGCACTGCCCAAAATCCAGAGAGTCATCAAAGCTGAAGTGACATTATTTAAAGTCACTGAACTCATATAAGACAAGTTGAAGAGGTCTCTAGTGGTGAATTGATGATGTTGACAGCACCATTTACAAGTATAAAGGACGACCAATCTCTTGGTACCTGCAGGCCCTGGAGTTTAAGAGTTAGGGCATTTGGGACATTAGGGCATAAACCACAAGACTGAATGTTCACATCCCTGCACTCACGTTCTATGTGATGTTGAACAAGCCACTTAACCTACTTGTGCTGTACATGTTCTCATATACACTCTTAAAATGCTGATTCTTTAGTAACACTTTACTGGGTTTATGTGCCTCCTCAGAGGACCACTGCTTGTCAAAGAACCATTCAATTCTGGGCAGGGCTCTTTGCATATGAAGTTGGCTCTTTGGGCTTGAAAAGTTCCTAATATGTGGACGAAACAGAAATCCTCCAATGTTCAGTAGGCTACCGAGCAGGATACTGAGAAATCAAGAAAACCTGAACTTTACCTATGCGATTATACTGTATGTAGCAAGAGACCTTTTAAAATCTGCTCCTAAAACTTGTCTAAATACATAAATGCTCTTTCTGAAACATTCATGTGGATTTTTTTCTTTTGGGAACCAAAAATGATACCACTCTGGTACCTTTACTTTTGAGTGTACTTTGGCACACATCTACATCAGTGATATTTCAGTTCTGATATTAATTGATAAAATTTATTTTTATCTCATTCTAGTTTTCAATAGAGTCAGCAATTTTTATTTTTATTTAGTTCTGTGTTTAACATTTTAGCTTTTATTTTATTTAGTTCTTTTACATAATATTAGTACAATTTTAGTTTTTTTTCTGTTGCAAGATCACAAATGCCGGCCTACATATATTTCAATGCAAGTTATGTTTCAGTCAACAAAATACACTCACAGTTCATAATGCCTTTAAACACAGCTTGACTATCAATGATCAAACAGATCAAGTGGCCTAATGAGTATAGTCAGCAAGATCAAATGTTTCAGCCGAAGAAACCAGTCTGTGCAATCACGTTGCTGTTAAGCTTTAAACAAACATACATTTGGAGAGATTTGTTCACGTTGCAGCAACATCCGTTGCACAGATAGCCACACAGTGAAAATATTCGCTTGACGAACGCCTATGATACATGTGCACAGACAAGGTCCTCAGCCACTGGTGCCAACAGACTGTATGTTGACGATTTCTGCTGCCAGTACTGAAGTGCTGGACTTCCACTAAGTACTGATCCAGCTGGTCCTGCACTGAAACTCCGAGACTCTTTTCTTCTTCTTGCATGTTGCATTTTCTTTTATTATCATCTGCGCTGTAATTAAAATATTTCCACATGTTACTTTAATAATAATAATTTAATAATTTTTTTTTAATTTTTTTTTAATTTTTTGCATTTATATAGCGCTTTTCTCACTACTCAAAGCGCTCAGCAATTGCAGGTTAAGGGCCTTGCTTAAGGGCCCAACAGAGCAGAGTCCCTATTGGCATTTACGGGATTCGAACCGGCAACCTTCCGATTGCCAGTGCAGATCTCTAGCCTCTTGCTTTCTACCCGCAAACATCTGTGCAAAACTTGCCATCGTCAAGCACACATGCTTACTGCTTCAATCTGACGAACCAAATGTGCTCAACAAAACAAACAACGGTCCTTAACGGAAGTTGCACCACGTGACTATAGTCGGCCCAAGGTACAAGATCACCGCATAGTGAACAGTGCAATGTAACTGAACGCTCAGGGCGACCTACAAACAACCCCTCTGCATGACTGAACTGATTTGCATGAAAATGCTATTGCTGTTTTTTTGGTTTTTACTCAGTTTTTGTTCTCGTTTTAGTTCGTTCACGTATCACTCATTTTTATTTTTATTTAGCTTTAGTTTCTCTGTTTGCCTTAATTTCAGTTCCCATGATTGTAAAACGAAAAACAATATTTTTAGTTCTAGTTCTCGTTTTCATTACGAAAATATCATTGATCTACACATACTTACAAAGTGGGTGTCTGTGCTTTTATTTACATTTATGGGTCTACGCTATGTGTCTATGCTATTTCCATCATCTTTACCATTTTTATAAGAACAATGCTAAAGATTCCTATAATACTGAACTTTCTCACACAGCTGCTTCTTGAAAGTGTCCATGTGTGTTTGCGAAAGTGTCGTTTGCAAGACATACAGATATAACGTGTACACAACTATTTTTGTGTGGATGGCTCCTTGGATGAGCGTTATCATCCACGCTGATGTGTGCACTAGTTCAGCTGCACATAAATAATAATTAGCATTGATTTCAAAAAACAAAAAAACATCTTACCTTAGCCCTATGCTTGTGCTTACTATGGAATGGTAATATATAAAGTAAAAGTTTGTTTTCTATTTGTTACCATCTAAGGATGACATTTTTATACAGACCATGAAGGTTACTCTTAATTTTGTTGATTGCAAAACAGTGCTATAGCTACATGAACTCTTTCACCAAGTAGTAAAAACTTGCAGATAGTTGGATTCCCTGAAATAGTCAAATAAATGGAAGCCATAATTACTGGTTTCATCCTATGCCATGCTTTTGTGCCCACTCATTGACATGAGCTTCTGTGTATTTCTGCACTGCCATAATCTGTGAGAGATAAAGTGGGCTTTGATTTCTGTAGGCGTTTTTCCTTTGGGGATTACTTGTAGTCAATGATGAGAACTATCCAGAGGCAGAGATTTTTTCCATTTATCTCAGCTAAAGGAACCATTTTGAAGCGAAGAAAAATCATTCATTACCTTAGGGATCCTGTGCGATGGTAAAAGTGGCACAGGCTGGCTACTCCACAGCTTAGAGCTTGTGGGCTTTGTGAGACATCTGGGCTTCCTACAAGAAGATCTCTCCATGTTTGCCTTAGGCAAATGCAGAGGCTTAGCTTCGCTATGTGAAACCATAAAAAGACATCAGCATCTGTGGAATTAAACTCCGCTTGCTTACTTGAAGCATTCCTGAGATGTAACTCACCGTTCAACATAGATAACTACTGTCAGGGTCGCTTCAGCCTAACCTACTGAAGGAGCATCAGTCTGCTAGATTCTCTTTCTCCCTCCAGAATATGGACTAATGATAAACTGCGAAAGCAGATACAGCAGCAAAGCAGATAATGGAACTGAGAAAGCTGTGCCCTCAGATCTCACATAGTCCTCTTTTGTGGGAAAGCCATGCCTTAATTACAATTCTGACACATATAAGGCAATCACTTTTAAAGATTCCACGATCAGAGCAGCACAAAGATAACAAGATCTTCAGAAAAACAGCATCCTTTAAAACTCCACTGAAGTTTCCTTTAAACACTTGAATTGTCCAGAGTCTGTGTAGCTGCATTGCCCTGCGATTAGGACCATCAAGGAGCTGCATTGGTAAACATGCAGAGGTACAGTTTTGGATGAATATTGTACAGTCGTGGCCAAAATTTTTGAGAATGACACAAGTATTGATAGTCACAAAGTCTGCTGCTTCAGTGTTTTTAGATCTTTTTGTCTGATGTTTCTATGGTATACTTAAGTATAATTACAAGCATTTCACAAGTTTCAAAGGCTTTTATTGACAATTACATTAAGTTTATGCAAAGAGTCAAAATTTGCAGTGTTGGCCCTTCTTTTTCAAGACCTCTGCAATTCGCCCTGGCATGCTGTCAATCAACGTCTGGGCCATCCTGACTGATGGCAGTGCATTCTTGCATAAACAGGGCTTGGAGTTTGTCAGAATTTGTGGGTTTTTGTTTGTCCACCTGCCTCTTGAGGATTGACCACACGTTCTCAATGGGATGAAGGTCTGGAGAGTTTCCTGGCCATGGACCCAAAATTTCAATGTTTTTGTTCCTCGAGCCACTTAGTTATATAATGCAATACCATACAATTTATTTTTGTATAGCCCAAAATCACACAAGAAGTGCCACAATGGGCTTTAACAGGCCCTGCCTCTTGCCAGCCCCCCAGCCTTGACTCTCTAAGAAGACAAAGAAAAACTCCCAAAAAACCCTTCTAGGGAAAAAATGGAAGAAACCTTGGGAAAGGCAGTTCAAATGAGAGACCCTTTTCCAGGTAGGTTGGGTGTACTAGTGGGTGTCAAAAAGAAGGGGGTCAATATAATACAATACACATCCATCCATCCATCCATTTTCCAACCCGCTGAATCCAAACACAGGGTCACGGGGGTCTGCTGGAGCCAATCCCAGTCAACACAGGGCACAAGGCAGGAACCAATCCCAGGCAGGGTGCCAACCCACCGCAGATACAATACACAGAACAGAACAAATCCTCAATACAGTATAAAAATAAAAATTTTACAAATACAGAGCAGAATTTAACAGTAGATGATATCACATAATATGATTTGGATTTGTTTAGAGTCCTGGAGACCTCAGCCATCAAGCTGCCTCCCCCTTAATGGCCATTCCACAACTGAAACAGTACAAGGCCAGCCAATCCAATGAAAGGACCCCTCTACCTCACGATTCCTGTGATCCTCCATCATAGATGACTTACCCTTAGGTAGGCAAAACAACTTGGCAGGTGGGCTGTGGCACCAAGTGCCACATTTGAGTACCGAGAAGAGAAACAGAATAGGTGAAGGTTAGTAACAAATTATAACTGTTATGTTACTTATGTTTTAGTGCTAATGACTAACAACAGAGATGCAGTCTGTACAGTTTATCAGCGGCTCTAGTCAGTTATCACTTTTGCCTTATGGCACGGTGCTCCATCACGCTGGAAAAGGCATTGTGTGTCACCAAACTTGTCTTGGATGGTTGGGAGCAAGTTGCTCGTGGAGGATGTTTTGGTCCCATTCTTTATTCCTGACTGTGTTCTTAGGCACAATTATGAGTGAGCTCACTCCCTTGGCTGAGAAGCAACCCAACACATGAATGGTCTTAAGATGCTTTACTGTTGGCATGTCACAAGACTGATGGTAGCACTCACCTTTTCTTTTTTTTCAGATGCCCCAAACAATTGGAAAGGGGATTCATCAGAGAAAATGAATTGACCCCAGCATTCCTCAGCAGTCCAATCCCTGTACCTTTTGGAGAATATCAGTCTGTCCCTGATGTTTTTCTTGGAGAGAAGTGGCTTCTTTGCTGCCCTTCTTAACACGAGGCTATCCTCCAAAAGTGTTCACCTCACTGTGCGTGCAGATGCCCTCACACCTGCCTGCTGCCATTCCTGAGCAAGCTCTGCACTGGTGGTGCCCCAATCCCGCTGCTGAATCAACTTTAGGAGATGGTCTTGATGCTTACTGAACTTTCTTGGTCGCCCTGAAGCCTTCTTCACAACAATTGAACCTCTCTCCTTGAAGTTCTTGATGATACAATAAATGGTGCAATCTTACTAGCAGCAATATCCTTGCCTGTGGAGCCCTTTTTGTGCAAAGCAATGATGGGCCTTTTGTGGCATGGCTGAAATGCAGTGGAAATTGTTTTTTTAGGGATTAAGTTCATTTTCATGGCAAAGAGGGACTTTGCAACTAATTGCAACTCAACTGATCACTCTTCATAACATTTTTTAAGTATATGCAAATTGCCATCATAAAAACTGAGGCAGTAAACTTTGCTGAAAATTAATATTTGTGTCATTCTCAAAACTTCTGTCTATCACTGTAGACGAGCCTCAAAATCTTCATTGGGGAATATGATGTCCTTATATACTAGCATTAGTATGCATACATTTAGTTACTCTACTTTTCAGCTTTATGATGTTAAAAGTATTAAGATGATAAGTTTTTATTAAGTAGGTCAAACGAATGTAAGCTTTCTCAGTTAACAGTATTTTTGATTTTATCAGCTGTGTATCGACTCTGGCCGAACTTGATCTGTTTGTTAAAGATAAGGACTAAATTGAAACAGCTGAAGAAGCAGACATGCTTACAAGACACAAGCTGCTCAAAACATACGCATTAATTTTAATCAAATGTTTGGAAATCAAATAGTTGGAATCGAGCATCAAAGGCATAGTTTGGACCCAACAGCTGACAATAATGCCATAAAAGATGCACCATCTCATGGGGTAGGAAATGCCTTAAACTAATTTTATAAGGTCAGATAATGAGCTGAAAAGGGGAGTAGCAAGAAGAACATAGCCACCGAGAGACCTCCATGTTCTGAGATACCTGAGCTACAGTGGCATAATCGTAACAGCTGAGAATCACCGGAGTACCTCTTCAGTCAGCACCATCTGTGAAAGCTGCTACATTTCCAGGTTGTATGATGTGATCATCACACTCATTTTCTTTATTAAGTAACTAGCTGTGTAAGCCTGTGCTGTAAAAAGCCTAGAAACTATTGAAATCATCAGAAAAAAAATTGAAATGTAGAGGTGTCAGGTAATTTTAAAGGATTCGTTTTGCTGATGTGCTCACCTTGCTTCTGTATTAGTGGCTAATTGACTTTTTCTTTCTTCAGAGGTTTCATTTTTCCGATGTGCTCACCTCACTTGCGCATCCCTGGAGATGGAGCCCTTAGCCTGACTCCACCTCTAACCTCAGACTCACACACTTCAACATGTAGACATTTTTATTTAAGATGTGAAAGACTATAATGACTAAATAAAGTATCTAAATCTGTGTCCCTGCTTGCCTTATATTGCTCCCTTCTCTCAATCTGGGGATAGGAAGAATAAAAGAAGAAACTCCTCGCGGACAGAAGGGTCACAATAGAAGTTAATCCTGGGTAAAAGCAGACGATAGTCCTGGGGACAAATGCATTGTGGCTGTGGACTTCATCTCCTTTCCAATGGGTAAATGCAGGAATAGATCATAGTAGGCCAATAGACGAGATATAACTATGAGCCTACAGGAAACGAGCCGGAACATTGAGATGAGGTGATGCCAAAACATTTTTACAATAAAACAAACACTTACTGGGAAGCTCTTGATCAAGAGAGACTTGCACATAGTTATGAGGATGAAAGGTAAAAATATCATCAAAATATGTTTTGTTATTAGCATGAATTTAAGAACATGACTTCTTACCAAACTATCCATTCATTATTGTTACAAATTCTGACATCATTACGTCATGATTTTTATCATTTGTATTTTGTTTTTGAAGCAAATCTTTACTCTCTACAGTAGTATGAAACACGTGTAGGCCAGTTAAAAAATATTTTTTAAAAAGTTTGTTTGTAACATTTGTTAGCATTGTACATTAAAGCAGTACATGAAGAGCAGACCCAATCTCCTGGTAACCTCTCACTATTTAAAATTAAAACCTCGTTAGGTAGGCATCCTGCAAAAATAGGGTACTACATATGAGGGGCATTTAGCGGGATGGAAGGGTGGGTTGAAATGTAAAGAAGGAGAGAAGGAGATGGTGCATGATGAGTTGAATTAAAGGAGAGAGGGATATGAAGAAAAAACAATGTGGATGAAGTAACTAGGAGTGAAAGGGTTGAAGACAAACAAAGAAAACCTGTCTGAAGCTGAATAAATCAGGCCAAAAAAAACAGCGCAACCAAGTCAGCTAAGTGGCACATCCAAAAAGGAAGGCGTCACACAATGGTTTAATAGTGTGTTAGAGACGTTAATATAGTACAAGCACTGTGCCAGAAATGAACAAAAGCCTGTTGGTAATGGAAAATGAGGTGTGTTTTTTACTTAATGTGTGAACTTACCTGATGTTCAGACTGAACATTTGCTGCAAAGTCATTTCTGCACCAAAATGGTTGGAGAGCCCTGCATCCCTTCACACAGGAATGGCACTTGGATGAAATAGGAGTCTGCTTATCAAGGAGCAACTGAGTGATGGATATGAAGTAGTTGTTGGTAACTGCCAAAGGCATTCAGCGGTGTTCACGTATTTGTTTTTTGTTTGCTTGTGATATACAAGTGACGGAGCCAGTTGCTCTTTTGTTTGAGGGGACACAACACACTCAGGCAATGACACAGACCTGTAATGTTGGGTCAAGGACATTTCACATAGATGCTGAGAGTCCATGGGTTTTTATTGTTGTATATGCATGTAATTTTACTTCATTTTATGTAGTTGATATACTTACTGTATATAGGTATATTTATCTTTGCTTGTGTGTTATTTAAAACTGAATAATTTCTGGTGCTAATGTATATATGTTTAGTTTGGTTTAGCACCTAATGGAGAGTGGCTTCTGCCATTTAAAGATCATTTAGGTTAATCAGCGAATGACAAGGTGCTGAGTACTGCATGTATTTGTAAGAAGAAGAGGTGAGATTTTATTTTAGAAGGGAAAAACTGCATTCTGCTTCCTACTAATGGAGACACCGACAGAAACAGAAAGGTTCATTTAATGGCGTTAACTGCTTGATGAAGGATGAAGGAACAGAAAGGCGAGGATTTGAATTATTGAGTTGGAGATGCCAATAAGAGCATTAAAAACCAAGGGCCAGCCCATTTAAGGTATAGAGTGCAAGTTTAATTAACACAATTTAATTTGTTTAAACAATTAAAACAATTAAGAAATTATCCAGTTGACATTTAGGGCACACTCATTAGTGAAGTCAGATGAACTGGTAAAACAATTCCTCCATAGCACAAGTATAAGGTTTACAGTTTACCCCAAAAAGCTTTATGATCTGCACGTAAGCAGAAATGATAGCGAGGTCTGAATAGCTGAGATCTGAAAATGAAGTTACATTAAGACTTTTCCAAAGAGACCTAGAAATCCTATGACTGTTCAGTCCTTCTGAATGAAGCTTTTAGTCTTTGATGGATCGCATCAGTTATGGTTGCACTTTGCAGGTACGGTGCTTTAGCATATGAATTGCATACTAATAGCAAATGTACTGTCTCTGGTAGGAAATTCATCTTTCCTTTGTGTGCTCCCAGTTGCCAGATGTCAGTGAATATTTGTTGATTTAGAGAAAATACCTGAGTAGATTGTGGCAGACGGATTTAGAGAAGACTAAATCCCCGTGGAGCTCGTCTTGCTCTATTGACCGGGCATTGTCTGTTGTCTATTGAAGTTTAAAAGGAAAACACTGAAGAGAAACCGCATTAATCTTTGGATTGAGAAAACCAGAGTAGAAGGATAAACTTCAAAAAAAGAAATCTTTACTCTGGAGAGGAGATTACTATAGGAAGAGTTTAATAGAAACTGGAAATTCTTTAAACCCATTAGTGGCATTTAGAGTAGAGTGTATGTAAATGATATGAAAGTGTAAAAAAAAGAATGTGAAAAAAGAAAAAACTATAAAGCAACAAAGGTAAACTTCCATCAATTCAAACTTCAATCAGTCGAGCATAGCCAGACTGAGACCACTGAGAGTGAAGACTTCCGCTGTTTTCAGAGCTGCAGTGATAATGGATATAACCTTTCTCCTTCCTTTTTTTCAAGGCACACGTTATAAACTTTAATTTATTGTTTCAGTTTTGCAGTTTAATATTCACAAATAAATCAGGGACATGCCAAAAATCAAAAACATGCACAACTGCAGGACCAATTTGGAAAAGCGTAATTCAAAAATAAATTAAAGAAAATAAAATTGTATGTCTTAATTTCAGTGGTCCACCGCCCAAAAGTGGTAGCAGATTTTTAATCAGATATTATTTGTGTTTACGTCATTGATGCAATTTTACTCCTTGCTTAGTTCAGCCTTACAGTGTTTATACGGCTTTCAAGGAATACTCTGCTCATAACTGATATTCTTTAGCATCTTATCTACCCCATGTTGATTGTAGTTCCCTGTAGAATAAGCATCTGTGGTGACCAATGCTTGACAAGAAAAAACAAATTTCAAAAGATCCATGAAAAAATCTCACGTTACTCATTTTGCCTAATCGACATGTCTAGTTGTCCAGTTGTGTGCTTGCAGTGCGCCAGACACATGTATTATTACTAAAACTTTCTTAAAAATTACTTCCAGAAGGAAAGCTCTACAGTAGTGAACAATAATGGCATGCTGTTAGACGCAATTGAGTAGTTTAATTGTAGACTTGCCTTCCGTCTTAACTTTGATATTCATAGCAGTGAGCCACAAGTGGTGGACCTCAGGATTATTTAGCGGCAGTCTGTGACATGTTATCTGCTTGTTGAAGCACCCTGGATATGCACAAGTCCAAGGCATATCTCTTTCTGATAATGATTTCACTCATTTTTCTTTAATTTTTAATTATTAGTTATACTCTTTCTTCTTGGATGTGCTTGATCAAGCTTCTCCAAACAGCTTGGTTCCGCACCTCCTTCCCAGTCAGGCCCTTTTCCTTCACATCTTCTTTTACTTTACCCATCCACCTCTGCTTTGTCCTCCCTTGTTTTCTCTTCCCCTGGACTTCCATTCCCATCACTCTTTTCCCTACATATTATTTGTTTCTTTTCATCACATGTCCATACCAACATACCCATGTCCCTAACCACTTGTGTTGTACCTCTGACTTTCTCATTTCTTATTCTGTCCTTCTATGGTACTCCACACACACACACTGCAACATTCTCATTTCAGCCACATTTACAGTATTTCTTGATTGCTTAGACACTATTATCAAACTTATTAACTTATTGTACAGTATTTAGCGTTTTGGGAAATAGAGCTTAATTTCAAGAAATATGTCTAAGCAATTGAGAAAAACTGTAACACCTTGTCCTGCACTACTTTACTACCCATGTCTCAGCTCCACACATCATTGCTGGCCTTACCACTGTCCTAAAAACCTGACCTTTAACCTTTGTCTTAATTAGTTGTACTTTGTAGTGTTGATATCACATGAAGCTCAGGGTTAGCCAATGAATAAACTGTTCCTGGGCTGGACTCATCCACTGGTATCTAGAAGGCTGCTGGTTCAAATGCCGTCACTGCCGATTCTCCCGGGGTGCTGACCCTACACTCTGACATTTAAAGGTCATGCAAAAAGACAATATCCCCTCAGGAATTAATAAATTATGTCATCATCATAATCATCATCATTGACAACAAAGAAAAAAAAACTAAACACTTTTAATAATCCCTAAATTAAAGGGTTTGTTCTGTCACAGTAACCTCCTATTTCAAACTTCCTCAGCACCTGCTAATTTAATTAATTTAATCTAATTTCAAATGAATGTACAGACACTGCTTACATAGTTAACATTTTGCTGAGTGAAGAAAGTGTAAAGTTTTGTGTAAAAATTATAGCACAGCCCATGGAACATTTCTGAGCAGACTTTAAGTATTTGGTCGACGTGTTCTGAAAGAAATTAGCGGCCTTTTCAAGGATTCGCCTGAATATTTATGGAGCATCTTTGATGCTAATGGTTCTGCATAAATCACATTAGGAAGTGAAGGCAACGTTGAGGTCACTGTCTTCAAATTCTGACACAACTGAAGTAATTCCTTTGGCTTGTTAATTATTATAGATTTATATATAATCCTATAAATGTATTCCTTTTATAGGAAAATACTGGTATGGGTCAGTAGAATGTGAACTGATCAGTTAAGTAGACCAAAAAGATCTAATATCATAGTAAATATTAACACAGTTTATTCATCATCTAAGCATCAACACATCATCTTATACTGCAAAACTCTAAAGAGAGGCAGAGGATGAGCAGAACTGTAAATTGAAATATTGGGTGTCTGATATAAGAAAACTTATAAGTCCAGTTGTCTGATTTTACAATAACCATACAGTGTCTCTTTTGGCACAAGCTGGACTTTAGACAATACTTGGCCTATAGCTTACAAAACCTTCTTTTCGTACTCTCAGGTCAATACCATATAAGATAACCTGATGTGAAGAGATTGTTGAAACTGTGACATGTTATTGAACATCCATCCATACATGAACGCAGTAATTAGGCAGATTTACATGACATAATAAATATAAATCTTTTTTTGTCAGTTGTCTTTAGGAACCAAGAGCATACATTAGTGCTCAAAACTGAACAAATGGCAAGAAAGACCACTGTTATCGCAAAAAGGATGTTTTATTCTATGCAACATTGAAAGGTGAAGATGAACAAATATAAAGCTGAAAGTGTCAACAAATAGGGCCAAATTAAAACAAAGCATTTGCTACTCTAATAGGTCTTTCTCAACAGGTTTATCCTTGACGTACTGGTGGTTCTTCCAGTTCCAGGGTACCACTTAAGTCCATCCACTCCCCGTCTTCTTCATATCATCATCATCAATTAGCCTAACACATGTCTTTACCATATAAGAGAAAAAAATTGCTGAACCCAGAAAAAATTCAGGCATATTGAAAATATCAGTGTACCTTAGTGTGGCTTAAGACAGAGGTTTCAAGGTAAGGTAATGTTTCTCTTACATCATGGTGGCAGAGATGAGCATGTGCAAGTAAGAATTTCACTGTACTCTGTAGAGGTGACAGTAACGACCCTATAACCAATATAAACATTATTTCTTACTCTGTGCTCATTGAATCCCTGGCTGGAGGTGGCCTTTAAACCTTTCTTGGAGGTACTTCTGAGGAAAAAAAACATTGTGGAAGTAAAATATCCTGTATACAACTCCAGGTGTCATAAATCGCAGTGGTGCCTAGCAGCTACTGATAGAATTAGACTTCTGACCTCTAAGAGACATGAGCAATAGCCAGATGTGGAAGGTTCTAGATAGATAGATAGATAGATAGATAGATAGATAGATAGATAGATAGATAGATAGATAGATAGATAGATAGATAGATAGATAGATAGATAGATAGATAGATAGATAGATAGATAGATAGATAGATAGATAGATACTTTATTAATCTTAAATTAAAGATTGATAATAATGCAGGTAAAAACATACAATAACTTTATATAATGTTAACGTTTACCCCCCCTCCCCCTGGGTGGAATTGAAGAGTCGCATAGTTTGGGGGAGGAACGATCTCCTCAGTCTGTCAGTAGAGCAGGACAGTGACAGCAGTCTGTTGCTGAAGCTGCTCCTCTGTCTAGAGATGACACTGTTTAGTAGATGCAGTGGATTTTCCATAATTGATAAGAGCCTGCTGAGTGCCCGTCGCTCTGCCACAGATGTCAAACTGTCTAGCTCCATGCCAACAATAGAGCCTGCCTTCCTCGCCAGTTTGTCCAGAACCCTGCCTCTCCCTCAAGGGATGACTTGTCTGGCTTGTGCTGCCTTGAATGTTTTCCACTGGCCCCTGTGACGATGCGGGTTCGGCTCCATGCTCCCATCATCCATCTGGGAGCCCTTGAACCCTACACCATCGGTAATGTTACCGATGAGCTTAGCAGTGAGGCAACAACACAGCAAGAGGATAGTGCAAAAGTGCTTTTATTAAAACAAACAACAAAATAATGTCCAAATAAATAAGGTGCAGTGATTCAAAAATCTTCATTAAATAAATAATCCATAAAACACACGTGGAGGTTTAAAAATCAATAAATAGAACAAAAACAATAATCTTTTAAAAGATGATGAGGTTAAAACGTCGGAAGCAATCTCTTTAAAACACAAAGCCCGGTGTGTTCGTCTAACTAGTGACTCCCCTGCTTCTCCCTATTCAGGCTTTGCAACAGGGGGAGCCACTCTACCTGTAGCTGACCTTCTTTCTCTCATTCGCACAGGTCTGAAGGCCTCCCGATCCCTGGCTTCGGTCATGCACTCAACCCAGACCGGGACTTAGCTTCTCTCCAACGGCCAGGACTCTCACGCTGGAGATTATCTTCCCAAGTCTCCCGACTCCTCGGCGAGTCACCCACCTTGCTAGTCACTCCTGCTCCTCTCAAAATGCTCAGCGGGAGCGACCTCAATCAACTGCCCTAGGTGTTAGATAAACACCTCGCTAGGGCCCACCGTCCAACTGCCTTCAAGCCTGCTTTTGCTTTTTCACTCCATCTCCTTCGTTCTCTCTCTCACACCGGCTTTCTCCTCACTTCCTTCCAACAACCTCCGTCTCTTTCTCTTTCCGGTCATTTCTTCCTCTTGCCGACTCGTGCTTCTATATATATCGAGAGGGCATAGCAGCTGCTATAAATTACCAGCCCCAGGAACAATCACGGATGTGGGCAGTCTCTCACCTGTGCACTTAGGTGAGAAACGGCCACATCGCAAATCGCCCTGAGAACTGCTGCAGCCACACAACCACCACGCCCCCTCGCTAGGCCGTGAGCGCGGTGATTATTTATTTAAAACTGGCCTCTAATGGGAAATCCTTCCTCCTTCTCCCCCTTTAACAGAGTATCTTAGGGAGACAGATGAAGGTTGCAGGCGTTTTAATGTCTCTACAGACTTATGTAAAATACAGTTACAACGATAAACCCACTCATTTTTCAGAAAATGGTGGTGCTTGATAAAATGTAGAAGAAACATTTGCAGTAGAAAAATCTGAAATTATAAACACATACATTTTCTGTGATGTATTTTGCCCTTGTGAAGCACCAATGTTAATACCCCAATTTACACTGCCTCGTGGGAAGAGGAAGTGTTTGTATCTCACATCTGTAAATGACTGAAAGAGCTTATTGAGTTATTCTCTGTGTCTTTAGCTACTATTTGTTGGAGTTGGAAGGAACACAACAAAAGGTGGCATGTCTGAATTTGTGTGGTAATAATTGCAAAGGATCAACGAATATTACCCCATTAATAAAAAGAGACGAAATCGGAAGAAAAGCCTGCCGTTATTTGCTGTGAAGGAGGTGTAGCAATAGCAAGGAAGCAGCTGTATGTAACAATAATAGTAAAAGAAGAATATTCAGAAGTAAAATGACATTATTGTGAAGTAAGAGTGACAGTGATTCTGTTGCAAGTTAATGGCTGGTGTTATTGGAGTAGTAGGTCCTTTTGATGAGAACACAGAGCTGTGGAGCTCGTATACGGAGCATTTTGAGTGCTTTCTTAAAGTAAACGATATTACAGATGAAAAATTACTTCCTGATTTTTTGAGCATTATGGGAGCAAAAAAATTCAACTTACTGCGTAGTCTTGTCCAACCAAATCAGTCTGGAAAGAAATCATATTCTCAGATTATTGGAATTTGAAGTGCACATTTCTCATCAACGCCATTAGTAATTGCTGAATGGTTCAGATTCCACAAGCAAAATCAGGAGGAAGGGGAATCAGTGACAATGTTCGTGGCAGCACTAAAAAAAAATAATCTGAACACTGTGAACTGACACAATCCAAGATGGGCTGGTATGTGGACTGAGAAGTAAAGCAATACAAAACGACCCTGACCCCAGCAAAGGCAATTGAAATAAGTGTGTCCATGGACATGGCAGCTAAAGAGGCTCAGCAGTTGAGCATAAGAGGGCAAATTCATGAAATAAACATAAAGTAAAGAGCAAGGAGGCTTGTAGAGGGCCCTGTTACCACTGTGCCAAACAATGCCATTTAAATTCGGACAGCAGATTTAAAGACCTGGACTGCAGAAATTGTGGCAAAAGGGGTCACACTGAGAGAGCATGTAAATGCAAGAAAGCAACAGAGAGGAATTATAGACATGACAGCAAGAAGTCAGCATTTAGTCAAAAGAAAAAGTTGTTCACTTGCTGCAACCTCAAGAATTAGAAACAGTAGTGAAAAGTGACACATCTGAAGGTGAAGTGTTTTTGAATATTTTGAGTCTTGAAGGTGGCTCACACAGATATCAGGTATCTCTATTGTTGGAAGGACTAGACGTACGCATGGATGTGGACACAGGGGCAACATACGTAGCAGAGTCTCTCCTGGCAGTATTAGCAACAGGATCAATGGACACATACTCACGATACACATAACATGAGCACATGTATCCACATAACAAAACCACAGACACATACACACACACACACACACACACACACATACACACACACACACACACACTTACACTGTTGCTAATTTAGAGTGTCTGATTCACCCAACCTGCACATCTTTGGGAAGGAAAATGTACGTATCCAGTAGTAAATCCACCCAGACGTGAGAAGAATGTGCAAACCTCAGGTATTACATGATAACAAAGTAGAAATACTTTCTTACTGTACTTGAGTATGTTTTGAGAATATTTCTACTTTACTTGAGCATAAAATTACCTGTCTACTTTAACTTTTACTTCACTACATTTTCAAATGCAAATTTCTACTTTTACTTTGATATATTTTGCTATATTAACCAGTAAACAAATACATTTCTCAGATACACACAATGTTTTTTACTCAGTCAGTTATCTAAAATACAGGCTTCTCTCACTGTTTTAATATCCATAAATGATCTGCACAAGAATATAATCAGTAAGGTGGTTAAGTCTCCAGATGATGCCAAACTAGTTAGAATGGCAGATCATGGAGGATCAGCTAAACTGTTACAGAGGGACTTGAACAGCATACAGGTGTGGGCAGATTTGTGTCAGATGACATTTAATGGAAGTAAATGTAAAGTATTACAACATAGGAAGTAAAAATGTTAGATTTGAACACACAATGGGAGGTCTGAAGCTTGAAACTACACCTTATGAGAAGAATTTTGGAGTCGCAGTGGACTTGACAATATCAACTGCCAGACAGTGGTCAGAAGCCATTAAGAAGGCTAACAGAATGTGAGGTTCTAAATCACAATGTATGGAGTACAAGTCAAGGGAAGTTATGCTTAAATTATATAATGCACTAGTGAGGCCTCACATGGAGTACTGAGTACAGTTTTGGTCTCCATATTACAAGGAAGACATAGCAGTACTAGAGAAAGTCCACAGAAGAGTGACTAGACTGACTCCAGGACTGAGATGCACAAACTTTGAGGAGAGACTGAAGGAGTTGAACCTTTTCAGTTTAAACAAACGGAGATAAAGAGGGGACATGATTTAAGAGGTTAAAATTATGAAAGGAATTAGTACAGTTATAAATAAATTTTGCAACAAGAAGACAAGGACACAGTTGAAAATGTATTAAGGGCAGATTTTTCACAAATCTTATAAGGTTTTTCTTCAAGCAAAGAAACATAGACACATGGAATACATTCCTAAGTAGTTATGGTGAGGGGTAGCACTTTAGGGACCTTCAGATCTCAACTTGATGTTATTTTGGACAATCCAGAGGAATAGGATCAATAAACTTGTTGGTCTGCTCCCATCACAACTTTTCTAATGTTCTAATATTCAGGAACAATTTCTTGAGTAAATTTGCATATTTAAAGAATGTGGGACACCTCTTAATCATGTGCCATTGGTGCTAGAACGTTAATCTACGCAGTCATTCAGAGTACACCTTGCTGAAGTCCACAGAATGGGACAGGGCTGGATGTTGCACTCCCAGTCTCAGTTATTTCCCCAGGTGATACTGCTGTGTTCAGACATCATCCCCATGGCAGTCTGCCGATCCACAGTCCGCAATGGTGTATGCTTATGTGTTCATGTGGTGTAATTCACTTGCAATTTTTTAGGCATCACGGCTCACAAAAATAAATTCTGAACTTTTTATAAAGGCCAGTCTTTTGAATGTGAAACTAAAAGTGATTAAGTCTAGGTAAAGAGATTTATTAAATACTAGCTGTGTAAGCCCGTGCTGGAAAAAGCCCAGGGTCTTAGAAACTATTGAGATCGTCAAAAAAAAAATTAACATGTGGAGATGTCAGGTAATTGAAAGGAACTACTCTGGGCATCTCTCTCCTAGGAGGTTTCGTTTTGCTCGCATCGCTTGTGCCTTAGCAGCTAAGCGACTTTGTCTTTTTTCGGATTTTTCGTTTTTGCCGACGAGCTCACCTCGCTTCTGTATTAGCGGCTAAGTGAGTTTCTGTTTCCTCGGAGGTGAAGCTCTTACCCCGACTCCACCTCTTACTTCCAGGCCAGAGAGACAGACAGACACACTTCCATGTGTAGATGTTTATATATAAGATTATTTAATGAAGGATAATGCCTTATTATGGATGTTTTTGATGACTAATGTTGTTATTAAACTTATTCTGTCAATTTTCATGTGGTTTGATGTTATTTGAACATTTTTGGGCCGGGGAGCACTTAAAAATGTTTTCCATTTAAATTAATTGTTATTAGGTGTTCACATTATGAAAATTAACTTTACAAAGGAACGGATTGACTTCTTGTTAAACCGGTGAAAGTCTGCATACAATCATTGCAATGTCCTCTCATGCTGAATGTCACTGCTTCAGGTTCCAGTTACTTGGCTCACGCTGAAGTGATTTTAACGCACCTCACACACAAAAATAAGTCAGAGAACTTGTTTTGCCTATACGGTAGGTATATTAAACAAGGAGAGATCCTACATGCACTTGAACATTTGATACAAATATTTTCAATACTTTAAAACTTCTATTTAAATAATTTTCACTGGGACATATTTAACTTTTATTTGAGTAACAGTAGAGTTGCCTTTCTGGAAAGTGACTCACATTTCAGTATGGCTGCTCTGGTATTAGACATACAGTGTGATGCAGCAGCACTGATATCAGTTCAGTTGTTTTCTTTATATTTTGTCTTTTTTTAACCTGATATCCAAAACATTCTGTGCAGGTTCTGTTTTTTTAAGTTATAAATTATTATAACTGTATATTACATTGATTCCTTACAAGGGGGGTAGTAGGAAACTTGTGCATACTGCTGTTACTAAGGTGTTCTTAAAAGGATCCATTTATTACTGGATTTTCTTTGGTTAATGATATAAAGATCACATACACAGTGTGATTTGGTTAGATTCCCTAAAAATTAAATATTGTACAAACATTGTGTTATTTGGTGATAAACCTCAGTGATCTGTTTATACCAGAGCCAGTAAAGCTTCTTTCTGTTTGCACCGGAAGGAGAGATGACCCAAGAGTAACAAATTTCAGTTTTCTTTCAGTATCCTCAATTTTCTGTTTAAACAGCCTTCCAAAAACTTACATTTTTTAAATTGCTGATCTGCATGAATGTAAATCTCTTACACAAAGAATCATGTTAAGTCATCTTAATCGCTAGACTTTGGCAGCTTTAGGGGTTTTCTTGCTAAATATCACACAGCTTCATAATTTCAGTTGCTAATCTTCACTTCCCTGGTCAATTAAACTATGCAAACTCTTATTAGATAGTGTAATCAGCTGTTTATAAATAGATTTATTTTAATTCTTAGACACATAATGATTAGGTAATTAAAGTGACTGTGCAGTTGGAATACAGTGCTTTATAAAAGCAGAAACTGAACACATTCTTGTAGAGTGCCCTGCACTAGTACTCCATATTCGAGCCACTTTCATTAAAATATGTGAATAAAAAAACAATTTCTAAAAGAGAAATATTTCAGTGGGTACAAACAAAGACTCCACACACGCTCAACAAACAAATTCTAAAAGTGGAAATGGCATTTGCACATTCTGTACATTCTATTGTGAATGGTAGCATTCTTGAGCAGCCTCTGAATACACAAATGAATCCAATAAAGGTCAGTGTTGTTACAAAATGTGTGATTAATGTTAATAAAATCCACCAGAGAAGGAAATAAAACACAACGACTAATGACAATACACAATAAAATACAAAAAGCGATTTCAATGGCTTTCTGACATACCTTTACACAAGCTCCATCCCCTGTTTATGTAGGGGTCCAAGTCCCATCTCAGTACTAAACCAGCCACACCACTATGTCAACACTTCCACATCTCTTCCCACCATCCTC
Organism: Erpetoichthys calabaricus; assembly: GCF_900747795.2. NCBI lineage: Eukaryota > Metazoa > Chordata > Cladistia > Polypteriformes > Polypteridae > Erpetoichthys > Erpetoichthys calabaricus. The sequence continues at coordinate 70,679,836 of NC_041408.2, forward strand.
TGGTCTTTTTCTTCATGTTAATTGAGATCTTGCCAACTACTACTCCTCCAAAGCAAATCCCCTGGAAGAATTGATTGGAACAAGGGGCTCATTGGCCTCAGCCAGGGGGTTACTTTCAGGTAAAAACCCTCAAATGATGGTTTCAAGAGCACCCTCTCACACTGCCAGGGCTATCCTTGTAGACTTTCCTTTGCCAGCCCCATTTCAAACTTAAAGAATCAGGAAATCCAAGGGTTGTCTGTCTATCTATCTATAACAGTTAATAAGTGGCATAATGCACAGGAACGTAATGTATGGCTTCCATTCTTTTACAACCATGACCTTAGAATAATTATTTCTAATAAGCATACGCCCTACAACCTCCTGCAGGTATACATTAGGTATGAAAGCTATTCATGACATAACTTGTTTTATTGTCAATCTTAGGGCCTTATAAAACCACGTACCGTAGCTCCCAGTGTTTCCAGCACCTTTGGTTCTGACCTGTACTTCATTTGACTGATCATTTCAAAAAGATCTTGTATTATTAGTTTTTTTTTGTGTGTTGACCCCACTTACCACCTGAACTTAACAAATGCACAGAAGTATACACTATCCACTGAAGCACTGGATTTGATACCTGTACAGACTATCATTTCTAAACACTCCACATTGGTACTCACTAGATTTAGCAAGAAGAAGACATGGGTGTCCCCAGATAAAACCAAGACGTAAAGACAACAACAACATTTATTTATATAGCACATTTTCATACAAAAAGTAGCTCAAAGTGCTTTACATAATGAAGAAAAGAAAAATAAAAGACAAAATACAAAATTAAAATATGACAACATTAGTTAACATAGAAAAGGAGTAAGGTCCGATGGCCAGGGTGGACAGAAAAAAAAAAAAAAACTCCAGAAAGCTGGAGAAAAAAATAAAATCTGTAGGGGTTCCAGGCCACGAGACTGCCCAGTCCCCTCTGGGCATTCTACCTAACATAAATGAAATAGTCCTCTTTGTAGTTCGGGTTCTCACGGAGTCACTTGATGGTGATGGTCATACAGACTTCTGGCTTTTAATCCATCCATCATTGTTGGAACATCATGGTGCTTTGGGTAGATGGTGATGGGCAAGCCACCACCAAAAGGACACCGGAAAAGGAAACAAAAGAGAGAGTAGGGGTTAGTACAGATTTTGAATGAATAGTTATTACAATGAATTTGATATACAGAGTATCAGGATTAAATTACAGTGAAGTTATGAGAAGGCCATGTTAAAGTAATGTGTTTTCAGCAGTTTTTTAAAGTGCTCCACTGTATTAGCCTGGCAAATTCCTATTAGCAGGCTATTCCAGATTTTAGGTGCATAACAGCAGAAGGCCGCCTCACCACTTCTTTTAAGTTTTGCTCTTGGAATTCTAAGGAGACACTCATTTGAGGATCTGAGGTTACGATTTGGAATATAGGGTGTCAGACATTCCAATATATAAGATGGGGTGAGATTATTTAAGGCTTTATAAACCATAAGCAGAATTTTAAAGTCAATTCTGAATGACACAGGTAACCAGTGTAGTGACATCAAAACTGGAGAAATGTGTTCGGATTTTCTTTTCCTGGTAAGGATTCTAGCAGCTGCATTCTGCACTAGTTGCAAACAATTTATGTCTTTTTTGGGTAGTCCTGAGAGGAGTGCGTTACAGTAATCTAGCTGACTGAAAACAAACGCGTGTTTGTGGACCTTTGTCCACAAGAATGATCTGGACACATAAAGGTAGATACTCTTTTACAGTGTCCCTGGATATAACCGACAAATAAGCCTGATACACCTTGATCCTTGAGAATCACCTAGAGACATGGAGGCTGATGCACCTTGGGCAATTCCACTTACCTTCTTTTGGAGATGTCTCTCCCTAGTTCTATTGAGAGTGAACCCCCACCTGTTCTCACCGCCATATAAGACGCATGAGATTCCTCATATGGACGATGATTGCAAGTCTTTGAAATGGGTAAAAAAGAAGACATGACAAACCTGTTCTTACTTTGTACCCTCTTTTGTACATCTACTGTATAGGTGTGCTTAAACTGTACAGTATAACTCCTTACATCCCATTATTACATTGATTTTGTAATGTGGTAAACACCTTGTGATAATACATGATGTTCTAAGCCCTGTGTAAAACAGAGACTGATGATTGATCTTCTCAAGTCAATAAACTTCCCAAAAGAACTGCAGTTTGAAATGGGAGAGTCTGTTAAGAAGGATGCAACTTCATCAGAACTTCAAGAGTTTAGACTCTGTGGAGTAGTAGACACAAGGAAACGTCTTCTTTATCTTAATCTTTTTCCACTAAGTGGGGTCAATGTATTTGACAATTCTTCTCCATACAGCTTGGTCCTGCATCTCCACCCCAGTCAGACCCTTTCTCTACAAGTCTTCCTTTAACTCTATCCATTCACCTCCACTTCAGCCTCCCTTGTTTTCTCGTCTCCTGTACTTTCATTCCCATCACTTTTTTGCCTATATATTCATTGTCTCATATGTCCATACCACTTCAGCCTACTTTCCTGTACTTTCCTAAATATCACTACTACTTTTGCTGTTCCTCTGATTTTCTCATTTCTTATTCTGACCATTTTTGTAACTATACACATCCACAACATTCTAATTTCTGCCATTCCATCATTTTCTCCTGCTCTTCCTTCACTGCCCATGTCTCAGTTCCATACATCATTGCTGGTCTTATCACTGTTTTAAAAACTTCCTCTTAAAAACCTTACCTTTAACATTCACCTTGATTCTTCAATCGCAAAACACTCAACACCTTTTTCCAAATGTTCCATCTACAATGCACTCTGTGGGTTGTCTGTGCATCTGTCTGCATCTTGGACTACCAATGGCTTTTTTCAATAGCTCTCCCTGTTGGCTAACTTCTGAATCCTGATCATTATTAAACCCCAGATAGTCTGTCTTCTTCCTGTTTATCTTCAGTCCTCTATCTTCTATACCATTCTCCATTCTTTTAACTTACTACTTCCTCATAATAAGAGGGGGAGTCAAGCTAAAGTTAGAAAATGGGATTTATTAGTAAATAGAACGAACCTTAACAAAACTGATAATGAAGTGCCAGGATTCCAGCAAAATAAAAGGGTTTGTCTTGTCCTCACAACCACTCGTACACCACTTTTTTCATGTCGTCATCTATCTTGAATTGACGATCACCCAGATGTTTTTTTAGCGGTCCAAAAAGGTGGAAATCAGACAGTGCCAAATCTGATGAATAAGGAGGTTATGGCAAATACCTCAAATTTCAGTTTCTCCAGACAAGCTTTGGTGTTCTTAGCAGTGTGTGGGTGGGTGGGCATTACCTTGCAGCAAAATGACTCCTTGAGACAGCAGTCCCCACCACTTGCTTTGAATTGCAGGCTTCACATTGGTCTCCAGCAAGTCACAGTTACTTGCACTAGTATGTAGTGTTTGGGTGCACGAGTGGTTGTGAGGACAAGACACTTCCAGACAGGTGGCACAAGTGCATTGAGAAGAGTGGAGACTACATTGAGAAATTACATTATCAGTTTTGTTAAGGTTTGCTCCATTTTCTAACTTTAGCTTGACTCCCCCTCGTATTATCCTGTTCCACGAAGGATGACAGCAGTAAGGGTGTACATTTGATTCCAAATGAATTTTGGGTGAATGAGTGTGTTTAGATATCGTTAAACTGAAGAATATGTGATCATCCTCAAGACTCATGTAATGCTAATTGGATGTTATCTAGGCCTTTCATAAAAACTACTCACAATATAACAGTCTTTTATAAAAATAATTTGCTGGGGATGCTCAACACATTTTTGGGTAGGTTCGGGCATAGGCACTGAAAAGTGATGGATACATGAATAATTGTAATATAAATTATGCCTTTGGGTGTATAAAATGTGAAAACAACAGAGAGATGGTAAAGGATTGGGGACCAACTGGGAACACTGTTTAATGCAAAACAAAAAAAAAACAAGGCAAAAGAAGGAGTCCAAACAATATTATAAACTTCTCATGCAATTTGAAGTCTCTCTGTTAGGCTGCTAAGTATTTGTTTCTCCTGAGAGAGTCGCTTTCCTCTATGGAGCGCCAACCTGTTTAGATTCAGTTCCCTAATGAACCCTTACTTTCAGTACTGCTGTTCTTTATATAGCACCTGGGTCAGAAGAGGAAGGACCACCATACCTCATCCCAGGGTTTGTTCTCTGGTCTGCTCATAACAGAGTAGAAGGTATTATCAGCCACATTCCCTCAAGTATTTGTGTCGTCAGGCTTACCTTGATAGAGCCTTGTAAATGCTCCCTATGTACATGCATGGAATGGGTGTTAATGTGGCGCATTCAAAATTTGAGAAAATATGTAGGCACAATCATTGTTTTTATTCTAATAGCTCATTAATGTGATTATTTGAGAAAGAATCAGTTCCTGTTTATGGAGTGAACTGTGAAAACGGACTGTGGATTGGAGCAGTAATTGTTGCATTAATTAATTAATTAATTATATTTATTTATTTATTTATAAAGTACTTTAAAAACAACATCAAGGTTGACCAAAGTGTTGTCCAATAAAACCCAACATTTAAGACACACAATAACCAAAGGGTAAAAGAAACAGAAACACATAAGAGCTGAAGAAATTCATAATAAAAAAGTACACAGATAGTCAACTAAGGTCCCAGTCAACATTTCACACTGGGTCAAAGGCCAGGGATAAAAGAGTGTTTTTAAATAAGATTTAAAGACAGAAAGTGAAGCTGTAACGGCCGACCCCTTACCCAGCCGGCAGCTACACCTCCAAGACCTGTGGCCTGGATAATTTACTGAGGTTAAATCTAACTATCAAGCCGTACCTCTAACAAATTAAACTTTTCCCCCACAATCGACGGTGTAAATATAAGCACACAAAAGCAGATATGTAAAATTAAATGATTAATTATATTAAATGAAATAACAAGAGAAATGCAAAATTGAATACATATATAAATATCCCTCCACCACAGCAACAACGAAACACCACCATATATAAATACAACAAACCCTCCCTTGCCCCTGTAACATATAACAAACAACGAACAACAACAATGAATGATATACGGAATGAAAGATCGTGGATTTGAGTCCGGTTATAAAAATACGGATGACTGAACTAGAGATAAATGAGTCGTTTGATTTTCCCGGCAATTGGAGCAACCTCACCGTGATTCCTTGGCGTGTGGTGGATGACAATCCGACCCCGGGGTCTCTGCAGATGAGGGATGGAAGACAGTCCGGCAAAATGAAAAACAAACTGGTGCGAAGGCGCGATGTGAAAAAACAGCAGGCAAGTTGAATCCGTGGTTGAAAAAATGGTCTCCTTTCTCCTCTCCTTCTCTTCTCTCTCTTGGCTATTCCCTCCTGATTGCTTAAATAGTCCTGTGACGGCTGTAATTGATTAATAGTGAACAGGTGTTTTCCAGGTTTGTTGTTGCGGTCTCCTTCCATCATCCGTCCCCCTTTACGGGGACGGCATTCACTGATACACACATAAACAGCAAACGGGACAATGGAAACAAGACACACTTAGTACTAACATTTGACAGCACTATAAACTATGTAGCCCTGCTACAAAACAGCCTGCCTAACATGCAATGGCAAATCATTCCAGTGTTTTGGAGCTGCAACTGAAAAAGCCCGATCACCTCTAAGTTTGTATCATGCCTTAGGAACAAGTAAAAGCATCTGGTCTGCAGACTTGAGAGAGCGAGATGGTACATATGGGTGCAGCAGTTCCGACAGATAAAATGGGGCACAACCATTAAAGGATTTAAAAACAAATACAAGAATCTTAAAATGGATTCGAAAAAGAACTGGAAGCCAGTGAAGGGAAGCCAAAGTTGGGGTAATGTGCTCCTGCTTGCTTGCACCAGTTAAAATTAATGGGACGGACTTCCCCTCACCCCTCAGATGCAACTTGAATAATGGACCGAAAGCTGTGTGATTTCATTGCTGCTGACGTTTACCTGTATTCCACAGGTTAGTATACAATAAACTAGAAGATTTTAACTTTTAACTACTGTATGAGTTAAGTAATACTCTAATGTGAATCTTGGAAAGATACTATGGTATGATGACGAGTATTGATATAGAAGCGCACTAAACCTCACTTAATGCAGGTGGCAAGCTGTTCAGTTACAAAGACCACCGTTTTGCGTCAGATAGATGACTGTTACGTGAATAACACTCCCTAGGCAAGATTGCAACTTTGTAAATATTCGCTCAGCTCCTAAACACTTGGTACTTTTGTTAAACAGATATTTGTGGACTGTATTGAGTGTAAACAAGCTATAAAATAAGTGAGATGTTTGTGATGAGTGATTACTGCTGTATTATTTTATACATGCATGAATATAAAATGTGATGGAGTAGCATTGAGGGATTTTGGTTAAAGATTAATACTGTTATTTCATGCCTTTAGGAATGTTATTTGGAAAAAAGAGTGTTCTGCAATAAAGAAACTAGTTGTGTCTCTAGATATAATCTAATCTAGGGCAAATGTTCTGGCCCAGAGTTTTGTCAGGCAGCTAAACATAGCTTGCTTTAAGTACAGTATTCCTGTAAACTTTTCTTATATTACCCAAGTGGCTAAGGATTACACATGTATGAAGGTGTTTTTATGTGATCCTGTCTATCGTGACTCTTGGTAAAATGACGAGTTATTGAGGACACACCTGAGAATGTAAATAAATATCAAAATCAAAAGGGGGAAAACACTGGGACTGAAATGGTGAAATATATATACAAGGCTATGATGATTTTACTGAATGTAAATAAAGAGACGTCACTTGAATGACGGACTGAAAGCTGTGTGATTTCATTGCTGCTTAAGTTTACTTGTATTCCACAGACAACAGACTTCAGAGCCAAAGACCCAGATATACAGCACGATTGAAGGTTGGCGGAGTTCAGTTCCAGACTTACCCGTTTAACGCAACTCAGGATTTGCTGAGTTTATCATTTTTATAGTTGTGGCCCATTTGTAGGCCCATAACATTAACAGTAGTCTGATATGTAGCTGATTTTCACAGAGGGGAAAAGATAACTTGTCACGATGGAGACAACCGTGATTGGATCTAAATACAAACAAATCAGTTTTGTAGAAGCTGCTTCAGTCTATGAAAGTCGTTCTTCACTTCAAGAGCTACAATACTGAAGCAAAACTGGAGCAGCACAATGATGTCCTTGTGCAGGACTGGTGAAGAACAAACTCAATTGCCACTGGAATGATTTCAAAAGATTTACAGATTGCGCTTCACTGTTACTCCCTCTGACTTCACAGAGTTTGACAAAATATACAGAGAAGAGTAGGCGAAAATCCCTAAATCCCTATGTTCAGTTGCTCAAATATACTTCACAAATTCCCTAGACTTAAGACTTAAAGCTGGAAATGCTGCCAAAGGGGCTTTCTACAAAGTGAACAAGCAAGTAAACAAGAGAGTTCCGTTTGAATTTGTTCATAAAAGTCTGAGTTGCACTGTGGCACAGTGGTAGGACTGTTGCTTGACTACTTCTGGTCTCAAAATTATTTGAGGAGGGTTTACATGTCCTCATTGTGTCTGTATTTGTGTCCTAGAGGTGTCTTACTTGCCCCAGAATGGCAAAGAAATAAATGATAGACGAGATTTGCTGTGGGCCTTTATCAAAGACAACTTATAATGTCAGAATACAATACAACTATTAATTAATAAGGGCATTTAAGTGCAGGCCTTAGGGGGGCAGGAATTGAATTGAACCATAAAGTTTAAAGTCCACTGCTTGTTAATTGGTTGGCTTTACTCTGGACCTTGACGAGTACGTGTCCCGATATCAGGTCAAAGACTGATTCCTGTTACAGTGGATTCAAAAAGTGTTCCCACCCCTTCACTTTTACATGGATTAATTTGAAGATTTTTGAACATCTACATATCCCATAATAACAAAGTCATTCAGGCAGGTCTGCAAATTTAAAAAAATGAAAAACTGAAATTTCTCCTTCAATTAAGTATTCAGACCTTAATTAGGCACTTTGTAGAAGTCCCTTTCAATTACAGCTTTGAGTCTACTTGGGTAAGTCCCTGTAATCTTTGTACACCTGGACATGAGCAGTTTATCTCATTTTTTTCTCGCAGATCCATTATATTAAATGGGAAGTGTCTGTAAACTGCCATCTTCATGCCTCTCCTCAGATCTTTACATCCGCGCTTTGGCTGTGCCACTCAAGAACTATCAGAGACTTGTCACAAAGCCACTCTAGGGTTGTCTTGGCCTCATTGTGGAGCTGAAAGGTGAACCATCACCCCTATCTGAGGTTGTGTGTGCTCAGGAGCAGAGTTCTTCAAGTACCTCTCTGTATTTGGATGCCTTTATCTTTCCCTCAATTTTGACCAATCTCCCTGTTACCACCATTTTCCAAGCTCCCCCATAGTATAATGTTGCCACCACCATGCCTCACTGTAGAGATGGTAATAGGCAGGTGATGAACAGTGTCAGGTCTTTATCAGGCACACAGCTTGGAGGTCTGTCTAAAGAGTTCAATTTGTGTGTGCTGAGGTGTTTGTCCTTCTGGCAGGTTCTCCAATCTGAAGCTCTGTTAGAGTGATCATTGGGTTCTTGGTCACTTTCTTTACCAAGGCCCTTCTTGCCCAGTTATGCAGTTTGGCTGGACAGCTAATTCTAGGAAGAGTTCTGGTGGTTCCAAACTTCTTCCATTTCACAAATATTGAGGGCACTAGGCTCTTGGGAACATTACATGATTTACAGATGGTTTTATCCCCTTGTCCTGATCTATGCCTCACCACAATTTGATTGTGGTGGTCCACAGAGAGGTCTTTGGACTTCATGGCTTGGTTTTTGTCCCGAAATGCAGCACGAATTGTGGACCTTACATGCGGACATGTGTGCATAATTAAAGGATGCCCAATGAATTCAATTTGCCAAAGGTGGACTCCAATCAAGTTCTCAACACATCTCAAGGAGAATAAAAGCAAACAGGATGTACCTGAGCACAATTTGCAGTGATGCAGCAAAGGGTCTGAATACTTGAATGAATGAGAGATTTCAGTTTTTGATTTGTAATAAATAATTAATAAAAGTGAGTGTGTTTTCATTGTTTAGTTTGAATTGATTTCTCAAACAGTTTCGCTATTTTTGAACATGCCAGCTTCCAGATGATTTTTAATATTAGGCTAGGGACAGTAACCTTTGTGGATCTGCTGTGTGCAAAGGTCAATGTTCTACCTTTAGCCTTGGAGCAGCAGTATATGCAGCGCTTCCTTGTAAAACTCATCTTTACTTAGGTCAGAGATGTTAGTAAGCGGTTCCTGCTGCTGTCAGTCACTCTAGCCCTGGGGGCTCACTGTCCCTCCCACTGACTGCTCAGACAGACTTCATGGGAAGCTTCAGGCTCGGTTACCCAGCAGGTTGCATGTCTCTCCCCATCATAGGCCTCCCAGTGTGCCGGCGAGTCTCACTTGGCCTGGAGGCTCCCTACCATTCCCTTTGATGGGTCTATCTCCCAGATTCACTTTCTACCTCAAACCTTTTTTACTTTTATTGCATGTTTGTGAGGTATATTTGATTAGTTTACGGCACAGCAGTTTAAGATTATAAATTCAGCTGTATTTGAATATAGAATGATAGGCTGGTATGAGCAAGACAGAAATTGCAGCTTTGCTGGCTTTTCACACACAACAATTTGATGGGGACATAGTGAGAACAGGCCAACAATCTTGAAATCCATCCAATAACAGCCCCATGTTCAGAAATTGACCATTAATGACAAGGGTTAGCGGATGCACTTGGGGAAGGACAAATAAAGTATTATCTATTACTGTTATATAGCGTGTGGCAGGCGACTGGAGTCCTGGCCTGGTCAGGACACCTGTGAACCGGAAGGACCAGGGGAGAGAATGAACACAGGACATTACCTCCCTTGGGCCACTTGATGTGTCCCCCTAGATGGCTGTAGCACTACATATTTCCACAGGTTATTCTGGGATTTAGAGTTCACTGCAGCCCTGTTGGGTTCCAGGGTGCGGGGGCCATTGGGGGAGATATGGAGACTGCATAGACTTTTTATGTCAGACTTTCGCCACACCTGAGAGTACTTCTGGAATATGCTAATGAGCCACCTGGAGTGCTTAAAAGGAGCCAGCTCCCACTACTATGGGAGGTGGTGGACAGAGCTAGAGAAGGAGGAGTGGAGGTGAAGGAGAGATAGAGAGAGTGAGAAAAGAAGAAGAAGAAGAAGAAGAGAAAAGAAAAGAAAAAAGAAAAGGGACTGTGTATTTGGAGTGTGCTTGGTGCATTGTACTGTACTGGTGTGGGGAGTGGGGGAATAGTGTTTCATCAATGAAATAAACGTGTGCTGTGCTGGAACATGTGACCTAGTGTCTGCTTGTATCGGGTTTGGGTGGCTGGAATGCCCGCTGTAGGCCACAAGTGTCTTTCATATCTATTTATCTAATGTCACAAAAGCCACAAAGAGCCATAGCTAGGTTTGGGGCAGCCACCCATGTATTTGATTTCCTGGCTGCAAATTGAGAGTAATGATAGCACTTTTTGTGCACAAAACTGAGTCCAAAACAGAACTGAGGGAATAGGGAAAAGGTGGAGACTTTTAAAGGGGAAGACAGGAAGTGAGATCAAAGGGGTCGGGCTCATGAAGGTCTTCAGCCATAGGCTCGAGCCCAGACGTGACATCACAGAGGCCGGAGCCGGCAAGGTCTTCTTCCATAGGCTCGGCCCCAGAAGTGACGTCAAGAGGGCCAGGTGGAATCTCCTGTGAATGGTCTGCAGGAAAGGGAGAAAAAGAGTCAGTGCACTCTGCCACATCCTGGTATGCCACGGAACTGCCCTTACTCAAGCCCTTTAGCTGCCTCCCATGCGCACGTATGTGACAATATATATATATATATATATATATATATATATATATATATATATATATATATATATATATATATATATATATATATATATATATACTCTATATATATAAAATCCTAAGCCTAAAAGTGCAACAATTTTCTATCTATCTATCTATCTATCTATCTATCTATCTATCTATCTATCTATCTATCATATAGTGTCTTTCATATCTATCTATCTATCTATCTATCTATCTATCTATCTATCTATCTATCTATCTATCTATCTATCTATCTATCTATCTATCTATCTATCTATCTAACGGATGAGCACTATACTGGCAATGAAAGAGGCCTATCAGAATGCCAACTTGTTGTACCTTGTAACAAGCAATATGTCACAGGTGACATACCCAGTAATTTCACATGTATCAGTGTAACACAAGCTGGTTTGGAGGCAGTGAACTAGAAAAACAATCATTACAGACTTAAGGACTGGAAAATTGATTGCCTGGTGAATTCTGATTTATGTTAATATATACTGATGGAACCACTACTGTAAGGAGAAAAACCTATGAATCCATCCTGTAGGTTATTAGGGATGGTTCTATGACAGAGGCTTAGTTTTCATGGGCCACATTGAGACCCTTGCAATGTGCAGTGCAGTGTTTGAATGTAACAGGATATCTAAATATTCTTATCTGTTACAGACATCTCTTCAGGGCTGTAGTTTGTCTCTCTGAAAAGTTGCAGATGCCATAGTTCAGAAGCCTTTGAAAGTCCGAAATTGGTCCAAGAATCAGAAAAGTATAATCACCTTAATGCAATGGCCTCCCCAATCACCACAGTTTAATCCATTCAAATACATGTACAACAAAACAGAGCAAGCAGTTTGCAGTAAATACTGTACTTTGTTGTAAGCACATGACATAGAATGTGATTGTGTGGAGCTCAAGACAATAACACATCAATACAGCCATACGTCATACAGTAAGAAGATGTGGTTACAGTTGGTGTCAGATGATTTAAACAGGAGTCTCACTCCAAAGGACACAACCCAGAAAAGGGCTGTTAAATAATAATGAGGAATACAAACACACAACACAAGTACAATGATAATAATCATTTCCTGGTCACAGAAACATCCATTTATTGTAGAGATACATCCAGTATATACAGACGACAGATTTGTTGGTACCCCTCAACAAAAAGAGAAGAATTGTCTCTGACATAACTTGAAGATGGCACATGTAATTGGCACCCATCATTGTTTATTCCATATTTAACAAAAAAACACACTCTGGTTTAGATATTTGATTTAGCAGAATATTTCATATAATAAAAATGAAAGCAGCATGGATAAAAATGAAAAATGATGGGACCCTTAACCTGATATTTTGTTGCATAACCTTTAGAGGCCATCACTGTAAACAAGCGATTCCTGGAGCTCTCCATGAGACTTCTGCACCTGTCCACAGGTAGTTTGGCCCCTTCTTACTCGGCAAACTGTGTCAGGTTTGAAAGGGTCTCCAGATTGCACGTTTCAGTTCTTTCCATAGATGCTCGATTTGATTCAAATGAGGGCTCATAGAAGGCCACTTCAGAATACTCCAATGTTTTTGTTTGCGTTTTGGCTCCTTAACCTTTTGGAGGATCTGCAATTGAGAAAGAGCTTTCTGACACTAGACAGTACGTTTCACTCCAGAATGTCTTGACAGTCTTAACATTTTATTGTTCCATGCACAGATTCAAGGCAACCTTTGTCCAACATAACAAAGGAGCCCCAAAATGAAACCGAGCCTCCTCCATGTTTCACAGTAGGTATAGTGTCCTTTTCTTTGAAAGCTTCATTGTTTCATCTGTGGACATAAAGCTGATGTGTCTTGCCAAAAAGCTACAGTTTTATTTCATCTGTCCAAAGGCCATTCTCATAGAAGCATTCTGGCTTGTCAGTATGCATTCTAGCAAATTACAGACCAGTCTTTTTATGTTTATCTTTCAACAGTGGAGTTCTCCTGGGTCTTCTTCCGTTGAGCTCACTGTCACTCAAAATGTGACGGACGGTGCAATGAGACACTGATGGACCTTGACCTTGGAGCTTGTATCTCTTTGGAAGTTGTTCTTGGCTTTTTCTCTACCATTCTCACTATTCCTCTGCCCATTCCGGGGTCGATTTTCCTTTTGCGGCCGCGTCCAATAAGGTTGACTACAGTCCCATAGATCTTCAACTTCATAATAATATTTGCAGTTTTTGTCAAATAGCATCAAACTGTGTGAAGTTATATTTATGGCCTTTCTTTCTGTTCTTCTCAGACGTCTAACTCTCTGTTTTCTCTGGCCCATGTTCAGTGTGGGACACACAATGATACCAAACAACAGAGGGAGTACTCTTTCTCCATGTAAATAGGCAGAGTGACTGATGTTTGACTGGAGACATGTGTGATACTAATTAAAGAAAACAGCTAGCTTGAAAAATCCTTCAAATCCACTTACAGCATTTAGGATCTTTCTGGGGTTACCAACAAACATGTCCAGGCCATTTTATAATATCTTTGTTGAAAAAGCAATACTAGATCTCTTTTCACATTTGCTTTGCTTTACTTGATAACATATGAAAGGCATGCATCGACACAGGGGACAATTGCTTTAGATTTAATCACTTCTCCGGAGCATACAGCACTTTTCCAATGAGCAGGAAGGGTACCAACACATCTATCCACATCTGTACATACAACAGTCATGGGCACTTTAGGTAGTTCACTAAAATATTTGTCTTAGGCGGTTATTTAAAGTCTTCCTGATTAGTGTGTCAATTGAACAGAGGGAGAAACTAGCATAGTAACAAAGTACTCCCCAGTTCAAAAACGTGAGATCTCTGTAGGCATACAGCCCAGTGCATCATTAAGCAAATCTAACAAACAGGTGCTAATGATCAATTAAATAAAGTGTGGTTGATCCAAAGTGATGAGCTGAAACAGAAACAGCTGTGCGGAGGTAATAAAATGTGAAAATGGACAACCATACTGAAAAGGTGAGGTTACAGTAGATGTGGAGATTTAATCTCCAGATCCTACCCAGCGGTAAAATTGAGCATAAAAGCAAGACGCAAGATGGCCGTTCTGCATCATCAAGGTCTCTCCCAAACAGAAATTCTGCAGCAGGCAGTTGCTTCCAGAAGTGCTAACCAAGCTCTTCTGCAGAAGCACAAATGGATGGACAAAGTTGAGGACTGAAAACTTGGTGGTCGGTCATGGAAGCTGAGGGTAGCAAATGAAAAACTTACTCTCCTTTGAAATCAGACGGCCTGCAGAGCTATTGGCTGAGAACTGGCAGAAGCCACTGGGACCCTAGTATAACCATGTGTTAAGGCAAGAAATACTGAAATAAGAAAGTAAATTATTAGACATATGCATACAAATCATTAGATGTTCAAGTGGCACTTATACTGTGTGACAAATGTAGAGGGCGTAGCAGCCACTCAACCCGACACAGACAGGCGCAGGAGGCACACTGATAGAACACAAATGTGTTATTTTCTTTTCTTCACCTATGGGCAATACCTTCCCTGTTTCCCACAGGCACAACACAGTCCCAATAAGCACGACAGCTTAACACAATTCTTTTCCTCTCATCTTTTCTCTTCTTCTTTCTCCTCCACTCCTCCTGGCAAGCTTTGTCTTCCTCTTCCCGACTCTGGCTCACCGAGTAATCTCTGTTGGCCCCTTATATAAGCCACCCGGAAGTGATCCAGATGCTCGTTGCCCCACTTCAGGCAGAAGAACTGCCCACACAGGCTCAGGAATAGCTGTAGCGCCCCCTGTCGGCACCCCCCGGATCCCAAAAGGGCTGTATCCAACTCCAACTCCATCTCCCATGAAGCCCTGCAGGAGTCCAAGGCACCACTGCAACTCATGGGGGCTGCCATCTAGTGTCCTGGGGGAGGTACTCTTCTGCTCATGCTTGCTCCCCTGATCCTTTCAGCGAAGAAGCATCCTGGCCAGGCAAGGACCCCGGCCGTCTGTGACAACTGGTTGAAGTTTTATTTTATTTTTTACAGTTTGCTACTAACGTAAGTATAACAATGCCAAATTCACTCCTCTTATTCGCAGTGTTTGACTCTCTACCCGGGCACTGCCTGTGTAGCCTTTGCATGTTCTCCTCATGTCTGCATGGGCTTTTCTTCTGGTAATTCTGATTTTCCCTCACATTAAAAAGTTGTGACTGTTACATTAAATCTAAATGGACTCAGTGTTGTTCGTGAGTGTGAGTGTGGGTGTGTGTGTGTGCATCGAGGGCACTCAGTGCTGCCAGGACAGATTTCATCCCCCCAAACCCCAAAATAGATTATTCAGGTTTGAAAATGGATCAATAGATGGCTGGATGTTGAGTGAATTTATTTGATCAATTAACCAGTATGGCCATTGAGTATTTCATAAACATAAATGTCACAAAGTAGGTATTGTGACGGGCGGCCGGGTCCCATGCCCGGCCGGGACGTCCCTGCTGCATATGTTCCAGGGGAGCAACCATGGGCAACTCCATACCTCGCTCGGGACGCTTGGTGGCAGCCTCCCTGGCTGACGGTGATTCCCCAACCTCCCACAGGGCTCCATGGGAGATGGAGTCCTCCACAGCCTGGTTGGGAGCTGGGGTGGCCGCTAGGGGATGCTGCCTGGATTCAACAGCCCGGCTGGATGAGTCTTCAGCCCCACCTGGGAGTGCAATTGGGACCAGGTGGTCAAGCACCTGGACCACTTCAGGGTGGGCTATAAAAGGGGCCAGCCACCACCACTCCAGGGTCAGAATCAGGAGGAAGTGGATGAGGTTGCCTGGGAGGAGTGGTGGTGCCAGAGGATTGGTTTGTTTGTGCTGTATTGAAGTGCTTTTGGGACTGTGTTGTGGCTGGAGGGATTACGGGAAAGACGTGCCCTCCAGTTGAAGAAAAATAAAGCCTGTGTCTTTTTAACACGTGCCTCAGTGTGAATCTGCGCCGGGTTGGGCGCTATAAAGCGTCTAATTCACAGTATATAGAAAATTAAAATACTGTAAATGAAAGAGTACATTTGATATTCCTAAAAAATACCTTAAAAAAAGTGAAGCTTACTTTTGAAGACTTTTCAGACATGCATCTTTGAGCAAGGCCGCACAGATTGAGCTGTGTTTGTTTACACCCTTACCCAGATACGCAGGTAATAACAGCATTAATGACTGCCATTAGGCTCCGATTCCTGGTCGCCAGCTAATGACAGCTAGAAATGTTACCCCTTCATAAGGCAACCTTGTACACCATTTTTACTGCTTTTTTTTCTTTCTGCTCAGTTGTAATTGCCATTTTTGCACAGTAATCAATCCACCAGCCTGACATCTGTTTTTTTAGCTTCTCTTTCCTTATCCCCAGCAACTTTGGTATACTGTAATTAAACACAACTTTAATCAAGGGTTTTTTCAAATGAAAATCTAAGAACATGAAGAGTTGTATTAAATTACAGCCTGAATCACACTATGTGACTCCACTGAAAGTCCTGAACGACTGGATCACAAAAAGAAGGGCATTCTGAAGATTCTTGAGATTATGGAAGAGAAATGATCCACATCTTGTGATTGCACAAACATTGAAAAATAGTTTATACATTTCATTTGTAAGCAAAAAAAAAAAAAAAACCACACACACTAATATTATGAAATTCAGCCAGCCGTCGTGATAGCTCAGTGCTTTGTCTTTTTGCACAACAACGTTTCCTTTGCTTATATAGAGGGGGTTTGGAAGGTTCTAGAGAAGAAGAGGATTCAAGTGAATTCATATTTCTAAAAATAAATTATAATATGGAGAACACAAAGAAATTAAAAAAAAAAAACATTACTGCAGTAATAAGTGCCTTTCTAACTATTGTAACAAAATTGACTCCAGACAGTCACAAAGGTTTGGGGCAGCCACCCGTATAATATGATCCTGGCTGCAAAAAGGTTTAGAATAAGGTTGAGTTCTTTACAAGACAGAGTCCAAAACAGAACTGCTCAAATGGAGGTAAGATAGCGGTTTTTAAAGGTTGGGGGAGGAAATGAGGTCATACAAGCCGGAAACGGAAGTGACATCATCGGGGACCGGAAGTGTCATCATCAGTGGTGCCGGAACCGGAAGTGGCATCATCTGTGTCACCAGAACCCGATGGGATTTACCAAGAATAGTCTGCAAGAGACTGAGAGAGACACTCAGCACACTCTGCCACCCCCTGGTCTGGCATAGTATTACCGTTACTTAAGCCCTCTAGCTGCCTCCTAATCGCACGTGTGTGACACTATCTAACAAATAGTAAAAGGGGAGGGAGGCAAGTCCTGTACTGAAAGAACGAGTTAATGACAAGGACTGATATCAAGTTAACAAAATCGTGGGAACAAAAGCTTGAAGTTGTTGTAGTCACCTGGACCAGAACTGATCAGACACAATCAAAAGTTCACCCAACTCACTTAGTCTTTACTTTAAATAACAATTCACTTTGCTGTCTTAATTATTTATGCATGGGGGAACTGTAGGATTTTTATATATATATATATATATATATATATATATATATATATATATATATATATATATATATATATATACACTAGGGGGTCCATCCCCTGCTCGCTTTGCTCGCCAACCCCCCAGCCTGCGCTATGCACCAGCCACTTCGCGTCTCTACCGCTCACATTGTGAAGAGGGTGGCTAAATGCACCTTGTCTTGAGGGACGTGAGTTCTTGATATTTTTCAGTTTATAATTTAAAAACGAAATAAGAATTTGAAAATCTAACAACATAAATTCTGAAAAGAATGATACCAAACATATATATATATATATGTAGGTTTTAAAATAAGCCCGATTTAAAGCGTAACAAAAAATGTCACATAAAATCATTGCACAAAATTTTTGCACTTTTAGGCTTAGGATTTTATATATATAGAGTATATATATATATATATATATATATATTGTCACATATGTGCGCATGGGAGGCAGCTAAAGGGCTTGAGTAAGGGCAGTTCCGTGGCATACCAGGATGTGGCAGAGTGCACTGACTCTTTTTCTCCCTTTCCTGTAGACCATTCACGGGAGGTTCCACCTGGCTCTCTTGACGTCACTTCCGGGACCGAGCCTATGGAAGGGGACCTTGCTGGCTCCGGCTCCTGTGATGTCACGTCTGAGCTCGAACCAATGGCTGAAGACCTTCATGAGCCCGACCCCTATGATCTCACTTCCTGTCTTCTCCTTTAAAAGCCTGCACCTTTTCCCTATTCCCTCAGTTCTGTTTTGGACTCGGTTATGTGCACATCAGTGCCGCATTCATTTAAACGACTTTTACAGCCAGGAAACCAATTTTACGGGTGGCTGCCCCAAACCTTTCTATGACTCTGTGTCGAGTTTGTGACTATATATATATAGTGGACCACCAGGGGGCATACCAGCCACCCTCCCTGACACAGACAAGCATGGAGACAAGTGCAGGTACAACACACGTTTATTTTTTATGTGGGAACAGCTTCCCCCTGCTTCCCACCCTTACGGCACAGTTCTTTCTTTCTACTCTGCCTTCCTCACAGTCCTTTCTCGCAAACACTCCTCCTCCAGCAGGTTTGGTCCTCTTCCACCTGACTATGGCATCTGGGGTAGTGGCTGCTGACTCCTTTATAAGGCACACGGAAGTGCTCATTGACCCAGTTCTGGCAGCACATCTGGGTGTGGCAGAGATGCTGCAATTAAGGGCTTTGCCACACAGGCCCCAGCAGGGTGAAGCTTCTAAGCTCCAAACCCATGGCCATATAGCAAGCCGGTAGTGTCCAGAACACTGTCTCTCCTTCAGTCCTTCTGCTACAGGGGCGTCCCGGCTATATATATACAGTATATATAGTACAGGTATATATAGTAACAGAAAGAGAGGGCAACAATAAAGAATTGGGGCGCCAACATGGCCACCCCGTATATTTGGAGGTAGCAAGATCCATAAAACATGCAGACAGAACTTCCCCAAGATGGCAGAGCTTCTGGTTTTGGGGACCTTCTGATGGGAAGAGGTGGGTTAGATGGACACAGGAAGTGTCATGAGAGAGTGTCCTAGCTGTCAATCAACTGGTCTGCAGAGGCAGAAAAACAGAGAGGCATTAGGACACAGTGCCAACCCCAGGAGTGGTGGTAGAATTACAGTCACTAGGGAACTTTAGTTGTCCCTTATACTTATGTGCATGACTATATACAGTATATAAATCATAGAGAACTTTTGTTATTCCTTTGTTTTTTCTTCTTTGTGACATTTACAAAGATTTCTCATATACAGCAGAAAAAAGTTACCCGTAGTGCTGATTGCTCATCAGCTGTAACTTTGATGTTTTACTTACGCTGTCATCTACCGGAACAATTTTATGATAATCTTTATAGACAAAGATTGTTGCAAATTAAGACTTAAAATAAATAAAATCCTCCTCGCTCAAATGTGCATTTCTGCTGATGAGAGAAGAGAACTGCTTTTCACAGGTTACCCACAGGCGATTCTAGAGTGCCTCTGACGTGCTGAATGCTATGATAAGCTAAATGCTTTATTCTCTGCTTGGAGATAATAATCTGTTAGCTGTGGGGGTAAGCGTCACTCAGAACTTTCAAATTTCTTCTCCACAGGAATGTAAGATTAGTTATTGATGAGCTCCCTTTTCCTTTTAAGAAAACAAAAAAATAACATTGGTTATGTCTGGACCATTTCTGCCAAATTATTCAGTTCTGTACATTACCTAGTCACAAATATAATTTATTAACACGAGTCATTTTTTCTGATTAAAAAAATGTTAACCATAGAATTTGGCAAAGCCAAAGAAAGCACAACTGTCCTTGAAAATAAACTTCTGACTTTGTGTGTTAAGCAGGGCAGATGATCATAAGATTGAGACTGAGGTGGCCATCTTGTTTGAGAATTAGCATAAACTTGTCCAGCAAAGAAATAATACTGTTGACTACAGGCTGAAGCAAAGGTATTCTTTATTATCATCTAATTAGCATAGTCATTTATACAGTATATCATTCTTCTGAAACTACGTATTTCAGGCCAGAGTCAATGGGAACCAAAACCATGCCCAGCAGCATGATGTGAAAGGAAGGAACCCTGGACAGGTGCAAGTCGCCATATGCTGCCTTGGGAAGTTTGCAGGAGGCTGAGCTACATTTCAGTTTAAATTACATATTCACGCAGCACATTTATTTACCAACTAACTGGGCTAGACATCTATGACGGGTTCAAATGTAAGTAATCAATGTAGACCTCAGCATTGCCATTTGTAATGCACCATTTGTTGGAATGTATTTTGTAAAGCATGTAGTAATAAAATGCATTGCAGTTGTCATTCTAACAGATGGCACTTCACAAACATTTGTTGTAATACAATACATTGCTACAAATGTTTGTGATGTGACATCTGTTGGCATGACAAATGCTATGCATATGTCTCTGGTATATGCCGTTTGTTAAGGGATTTGTAAAAGTGGTGGAAATGTTTGTGATGCAGCATCTGTTGGAATGGCAGAGACAAAGCAACTGGAAGGACACACAGATACACAGATGCTTCTCCTTTTATTAAAGATGATGTACCGATGCTGTTTTTGAAGCTTAACATTCTGAGAGAGGAGGCCAATCACTAACCATAAAGAGAGAGACAGATGATGCAGTTTGATCAGATCCTTCCAGGGCTACCATTTTAAGACTTAACTGAATACAAGTGTATACTATGCACTGTAATCTGTTCAGCAAAGTAACAATAAATAGTTTGGCCAGAGCGGCATTTAGCTTTCTTTTTATTGCTCTTATGTTTACAAGCTAAAGTGAGGCCACTGACTGCCAGTACTCTCACTGATGGAACACTCGAAGTGGTAACCACAACCACTTTATTTCATCATTGTTCAGGGCAAACCAACAGAGGTCTCAGCTCGACTGCTTCAGAAGCCAACCATATAAACTGTGCCATGATCTTATGGATTATTAAGATGATATGGCCACCCCACCTGCTAATTAGTAAACAAGGTAAGTAAAGGGCATTCACTTTTTATTAACTGACTCCTAAAGTGCACAATAGGATTATTTTTTCCTTATTATTTTGTTCATCTAAGGTATTACCATTATTACTAATAGTATTAAAATATTAGCCTCTGCTGTTATAAGACCTGCCCACTTTGTACCATCCATTTATTTTGCACTTGATTATCCATGTTAAGGTCACTGGGGCTGAACTCTATCCCAGCAGGACTGGGTGCAGGGAAGGAAGCAACCCCGGCCCGTGCATCACAGAGCACACACACTCTCCCAGTTTGTGTCTCATTGTTCTTGGTTCAAAACTTCAGCCAGGATTTTTGCTCTTGCTGCTTCATTCTTTCATTTTGGCATATTTTCTCTAACAGCCCCTTGTCATTTGTTGCTGTAAATCCTCTTACTGGCTCTTTTCAGACATCCTAACATGAAAAGCTATCAACCCTTCTGCTCACCTCTGAAAATTCCAAAAAGTGTGCCTCTTTATTTATGACCTTGCCTAGATTTATTCATGTTATGTCAGACAATAACAGTCAATATACGTACATCACATCCTATAAAATTTCTCAGTCTAACCCCACCCACATAAACATACATATTAATGGTCATAGTGGTGAATAAGTAAACAAGTGAAGAAAAAATTGATACAAGTATTTGGTCGGATTGGTAAATTGCTATTATGTTGTACAGCATTTTGGGAAATATTTTCTTCAAGCATTGAACATTCTGTGCCTATGAAAGTATTCATAAGACACGCTTAAATGGATTGCTATAAAACCCCTCAAGCAAAACGGTTTCAGTCCATGAGGGAGCAGCTATAGATCAGTACAGGCAGACACAAATGAACACTGCCTCTGAAAATCAAAATTTGTTTCGTTCAGGATCAGTAGAGACATTGCTTTAACTATGAAAATAATCGACTTGGAATGCTTCTTCAATGTACAGAAGGCGGCACTGAGCCCTAAACTCACTTTACATACCCAGAGATGCCATTTTCATAATATGCCATATATTTTGCTCCTCTTCTACCGAAAAACAATGCAAATATTCCCTCAACTATTAAACCTTTTCAACTACTGATTTATTTTTCAAGAAAATGTTGTAAAAAATTGATTAGAACATTTTAATCAAGGAAAAGACATGAATCCCCTTATCCTTGTTCCATTCTCTGCAAGAAAAATGACCTCATGCTGCCATGAATTCCACATCACAAAATTATACCATTCTGACACGTCGACTTCGCAGCAGCTGAAGATAAGCTCAATAATATAAAATGAACAACCAATATAAGCAATCAAACAGAACATAATTAAATAGAACAGAAATCTGACAAACCAAAGGAGACCCTTCAGTCCATCAAGCTTGTTTGTGTAGCTAATAGCTAAGCTGTCCTAATATCTCATCCAGATTGTTATTCACAGTTGTCGAGGTTTCTGCTTCTACTACAGGTCTCGGCAGTTTGTTCAGATTCCCACAACTTTGACTAAAGAAGTGCTTCCTGGCTTCAGTCCAAAATTCTCTTCCCTTTAATTTCCACTGGTGTCCCCCAGTACGTGATTCACCATTAAGCTGAAAGACTTCTGCTGGATCTACATTATGAATGCATCTGAGGATTCTGAAGAATTAGATGAGATCCCCATGCGGTCTCCTCTGCTCAAAATAATATGGTAAATAAAAATAAGCCATCTTTTATTCTTAGGAGACTGAGTTCTATTAATGTGGGTAGAAATGTCCTTCACATGTTCTGCAACTCTGTGATGGCCTGTGGTATGCTGGGATGGTAGCATCACTTCAAGTGAGGCTCACCGAATCAACAAGCTAATTAAGAAGGCAGGCTCAGTTATGGGACCCCCTGGATGCTGTAGCAAAGGAGAGAAAACAATAAAACATTATAAACAATGCTGCACATCCTCTCCTTGTTACACCAACATGGAGAACTTCTGAGAACCTTTAGCCAATAAAACCTTCAGCAGAAGTGTCAGGAAGTGCAACTGGGACTCCTTCATACTTACAGCAATAGGCTTAGATAATGCCTCACTGTGACTGTGACTATACTTTGTGGTGGGTGGCTAGAATCCTTACCCGGCCAGGATGTCCAATGTGTGGAGGGACCGGGGGAGGGAGTTTTATCAGGACAGTTTCTCTTGATAAAGGGCAGCCCTCTTGGGGCCATGGGTTATGAGCATGGGAGTTCAACCCTGTTGGAAGCCATGGCCACTGCCACGGGGCGCATGGACCTTTCCAGGGTCTTGTTTGGTCACGCCTGGAAGTGTGGCCAGAAGAAGCTTGTTAGGCACCTAGAGTAATAAAAGGGGGCCAGAGTCGGGAGGAGAAGAAAAAGGGGAAGTGGAGGGAGAAGGACTGGTGGCAAGAAGGGACTGTTGGATTGATGATTTGTGCACAGTGTGTTTTGTTGTAAATAAACTGGGTGTACTGTGGAACCTGTGTCCTATCTATCTATCTATCTATCTATCTATCTATCTATCTATCTATCTATCTATCTATCTATCTATCTATCTATCTATCTATCTATCTATCTATCTATCTATCTGAGAAATACATGTTTAAAGTTATATGATAAAAATAAAAAAGCATTTGCCACCCCATCTATATCTTGTTCACAACAGATGCTTCTCAACTATATGACTCTGGATTACACATCGCTATTTCCTCAACACCCAAACCTTCTGAGTTCTGAGGTAAGCTATGTGAGTGCGCAGTGGGCACAAAGAGACACAAGAAGTAAAGTGTTAACTTAAATGTTAAGTGAAACTGCTTGATGGCATTTCAGTACTTCAAATGAACATTGAAACACTTCAACAGAATTTAATTTTGTTGAATGGATTCTTGCAGTGGAGGTGCTGTTGACTCATAGTAAGCTGAGCAGGGTTCATGTTCCGGGTTCTCCCTACGTGGAGTTTGCATGTTCTCATCTTGTGTGTGTGGTTTTCTTTTGACAGTCCAAAGACATGCAGGTCTGGTGAATTACTAAATTGGCTGTAGAGTATGGTTGGGTCTGTGTGTGTGTGTTCGCTCTACGATAGACTGGCACCCTATGCTAGCTGGGATAGGCTCCAGAACCCCCCGCCACCCTGTTCAGGATGAAGCGGGTTAGAAAATGACTGAATGGATATCTATACAATCATCCCCTTTACGGGGGTGTCCTCTCATCCCCATTTCTAGAAAGTGAGTCCTAGTGGTTGGCTGTAGTGTACATAATCTGATATATGGTGTGGATTTTCACTGTACATCATGTTTCAGAAATAATCACAGGCAGAATTTCAAAATAATGAAAGAACTAAATGTGTGTTGAGGACCTACCGCTACTAGTACCTTAATCTAACAAAATCATGATCAAACCTTTGAGTTTCACAGACTGAGAAAACTTGTGAGAACAGCTACTGCTCCTTGGGATCAAGAGAAGACATTCAAGATCAGCTTTGGCATTTGTTTACGCCTCCTGAGTGAGATGTACTATCACAGGAGTAGATGTAGTGGAAGGCCCCAACAAAATTGACAAATTATACTCAGTGAGAAAATTCTTATGCTAATATTGCGTGCGGACTCATTTTTCTCTCAAAACAGCCTCATTTCTTCCTGGCTTGGATCATACAAGATGTTGGAAACATTCCTTTGAGATTTTCATCCATGTTGACATGTTTCCATTCAATTTGTACAGATTTGTCAGCTTCACGTTTATGTTGTAAATTGCCTGTTGTACCACATCCCAAAGATGTTCTATTTGATTCAGACCTGATGAATTGTTATGTTCATTAGACCATTGTGAGACAACATTTGCTTTGTGACATGGTGCATTATCATGCTGAAAGTAGCCATTAGGAGTTGGATAGATTGTGATCTTGACAAGATGCACATGGTCAGCAACAACACCAACTGGGCTGCGACATTCAAGCAATAATCGATTGTTATTAACAGGCCAAAAGTGCACCAAGAAAACTTTCCTAACACCAATAAACCACCATCTCAGTCTGGACTAAAAACACAAAACAATCTAGTGCATTTTGGCACCAACCCTACCATCTGTGTGCTGGAGCAGAAATCAAGTTTCATCAAACCAGACAATGATTTTCCAGTTTTCAACTGTCCAGTTTTCATGAGCCTGTGTCCATTGTAGCCCTCACTATTTTGTTGTTGGCTGACAGCAATGGAACCTGACGTGGTCTTCTACTGTTGTAGCCCATTCACTTCAAAGTCTGACATGTTGTGCATTCTGAGATTCTTTTCTGTTCACCACCATTGTACAGAGAGGTTTTCTATCGGCTTGAACCAGTCTGGCCATTCTCCACTTACCTCATCAACAGAACTTCCACTCACTGGATGCTTTTTTGTTTTTCACACTGTTGTGCACGAAAATCCCAGGAGATCAGCAGTTACAGAAATACTCAAACCAGATTGTCTGGCACCAACCAGTCTGCCATTGTCAAAATCAGTGAGATCACATTTTTTCCCGATTGATGGTGTTTGATGTGAATATCAGTCGAAGCACCTGACATGTACTGTTTCTGCATAGTTTAATGCATTGCACTACTGCCACAAGATTGTTTGATTTATTTAATTGTGTGGATAAGCGGCCGTACAGGTATTTCTAATAATCTGGCCACTGAGGATATATTTCATAGCTACACTGATCAAATGTGGAAATTCCCTAAGAGAAGAGGATGTTCTGTTGGGAAAAGGGAAGGCTTTGCAATCCCAACTCGATTGCTCCCAACATGACCCTCAACAAGTGTATGTAACATTAGAAACAGACTGAATATCTCAATAGACTCTGTAGCGGTACTACATGATTAACGTCGTCTTAAATGTATTGTGCTGAGCTGCGTCTTTTGTAGCATTGTCCTGTTTACAGTACATGGTCTTTGTGTGTCTGTGTAAATATTGTACCCTAGAAACAAAGAAAGGATAATGAAGTGGAACCATGCTCCCTCGTGATAGTTTGTCTTGTCAGTCCCATCATTTGTATTCGGGTCTTTTACTATTTAAACAGGAGGACGAAAAGAAGAAAAAAAAATCCTGTTTAATACACTAACACTTTATCACAGCGCTAAGAGAGGGCAATGATCAAATCACCTTCACCTTCCCCTGCTTGCTGCGTTCAACGCCAGAGTTGACAACTTCACCATTACAACTCAAAACCCCCGGGGTTTTGGTTTACGCCAAGACGCTGAGGATAAGAATGGTGAGACTGTTTTTTGACATTTGGGAGAGGAGTAAGCCATCATTTTCATCTGTGTGTAACTGCCATAGGACACTTTTCCAGCTGAACAAGGTTCACAATCACTATTCATTCTCCATTTAATCTTCTGGACTTTTATGTGCGTTTCGTGTTACAGTGTGTCTTATTTGTTTCATGTTCAGTGTGGGGTCAAGAGAGGGTTTATGTTGTATATTAGTTTTTTTTTTTTTTTTGCTGCACATTTTTATTATTATAATCCACCAGTCACTTTTGGGGTTGGGTGTGATGTGGGAGCTTTAGATGGAGTGAAGTATATATTGTTCCATTGTTTTGTTTCTTATCACTATTAATATTAATACACATTATTATTTTACAAACTGTTTGCTCATTTAACTATTGATTGGGGAAGTTTATTTGGAAGAAGTACGGCTTGTCAGGTCTAATGTTCCTCAGCTTGCCAGGCCACAGGACTTGGTGGTGTAGCTGCCGTACCGGGTGAGTGGGTCGGCCTTTACACCTCAAAAGGCAAGGATGAGACAGTGAAAATGGAGAGTCTCCCTGGTGAAAGAAACAAACATAAATGTTATATTGAAAAGATACTTCAAGTCTTCGGTAGAATCTGAAATGTTGAGACAAAATGGGGTTTCGGAGATAGGCACACCATAGTGAAAGAGCTCCAAATAGTGTTTACCAGTAGCTGTGTTGTCAGCCTGTTTCAGAATGTAACTCATGCTATACTGCTACTGTAGGTTTGTTTTGGAATGTCTCCACTATCGCTCACAATAGTGCAAAATTAATTCATTAATTCACTTTAAAAACTTAATTCTCTTCTTTATATGACAGATCTTTCCATAACTGTGAAGTCATGCAGCCTTTGCCAGAAAATATTCCAGGATATTATGTACATCATGCAGAGACACTTCGAATATTCTTAAACTCTGCAGAGAAAATTTAAAAACTGTGCAGTACAAATTAATTTCTAAGGAGTCAGGCAGATATTAGCATAACCCATCAGCATTTGTTTCTGCACACAATGGTTATTTGGCACTTACAGAGCTTTTGAAAATATTGGCTTCTTTATAAAAAATTAAAGGCAGATGTCAAGCTTTGTTTCCTGATCCAGACAGACGACATAAAGCCAAAAAAACAAGGCGCTTAATGAACCGACACACACATTTTGCATAAAAAATACATCTGCAGCTCTGTACATTGGCTTGGCTGAACACATTAAGAAAAGAGGTGCTTGTGTTGCCGTGGCATAAAGTGTACTGTTTGCCCGCGGGCAATCATTCTCAGAAATATTGGACTATTTTCACGGTTATATTAAATCAATGAAAAGCCTAAAATTACAGTGAGTCTTATCTAACTTTTTCTAAGCTTGTATGAATGTCTATAAGCACTATAGCAACAAGATGAAAGTAATATTTCAATGTATCTTGGGGTGTTTACAGAAAAATGATGGATTATGTAACATTGAACATCAAAAAAAAATGCTTATTTTAAAATGAAAGTATTAATTGATTCATACTTAATACTGCCAATCCATATTCTGCATCCACTTTTTTCATTATAAGGTGAGGGATAAGGCAGAAACCCACCTTAGACGGGACACCAGCCCACAGCCCAGCCCGTTCACACACCCAGTTACTGTGTATCAACCCAGGTGAAACTCAGTTAGCCGCATGGAGACATGTAAATGTAGCTGACAAACAACAATGTCACCTGTCAGAGGGGCTACTGTGATGCAGTTGTCACTCTGACTGAGCTGCAGAAGTTGGTGAGGATGTTCATGGCTCAACAACCTCCAAGGCATTGCACAAAAAGGGCTCTCCTGAAAGAGGAGCAGTGAAGAAGCTCTGGCTGAAAAAAAATAAGCATGTGCTTACCTGTAAAGGATTTGCCAAACGTTACTTAGAGGATACAGCAAATTTGTGTATGGAAGTCCAGCAGTCTGATGAGACTATATAGGAGCTTTATGGCTTAAAAACTAAACACCATTTGTGGCATCAGTTGTAAACTGCACATTAGCCAGGTAATACCGTCCCCACTGTACAATGTGGTGGTGGCAGCAGCGTCATGTTTATTGTGGCGCTTTTCAGCAGCATTGGACTGGCAGTCTGGTCAGAAATATGGGAACATGAATACTGTTCAGTCATGCGGTGGGCTGGCACCCTGCCCAGGATTGGTTCCTGCCTTGTGCCCTGTGTTGGCTGGGATTGGCTCCAGCAGACCCCCATGACCCTGTGTTCGGATTCAGCGGGTTGGATAATGGATGGATGGAATACTGTTCAATACAGTCAAGTACTGGTGGAAGACCTGCTCCCCACTGCCAGAAAGCTTAACATGGGAGGATGCTTGTGCTTTCAACACGACAATGACCCAAAGCACACTGACAGAGCAATAATGGAGTGGCTTAAAATTAGGAAATGAATGTCCTCAGCTTAACCCCATTGAAAATCTGTCTCAAGATCTAAAACTTGCTGTCCACTTCCCAAATAACCTGAAGCAGACTCAGTGATTTACATTTTGTTGTGTAAAATTAATAGAGACTTACCCATAAAGACTAATTCGTGAAACAGCTGCAAGAGAGCGTACTGAAGTATACTACAAATTGTTCACATTTTAGTTTTTGGAGTTTACTTAATAAATTAAATGGCTTATCAATTTCTTTTTTTTGTTGGCCTGCTTTGTGAAAAAGAGTATTGGAATTACAAATACTGCGGTGGGTTGGCACCCTGCCCGGGATTGGTTCCTGCCATTTGTCACCCTGTGTTGGCTGGGATTGGCTCCAGCAGACCCCCGTGACCCTGTGTTCAGATTCAGCGGGTTGGAAAATGGATGGAATTACAAATACAAATTCCCACTCAAATTAATCAAAATCCCAGGTTGTGATAATCATTTATTTGAAAAAAACATACATAAAAACACATTAATAAACTGTATTAAAATTCATAAAATCAGCTTTGTGTTTCTTATAAAAAACATTTTCTTAAAGAAAAAGGTCTAAGTAAATATGCCTTTTGCCAGAAGTTGCAAAATAATGGATATTTCATTGCAGTGAATCCATAATTGCAGCTGTCAACAGATCAGTCAGACAGGCTTGGCTCCACTGCACTGGTTATTGCTGTACGCTGCTTAGCCAATAATAACTCTCAGTACAGTACAGCAGAGCCCATTTTACTGATTCATGTCACAAAATTGCACTTGAACACAAAAGATAGTATAAAATGACAATGCTTTGGTTTGGGACAGGTGTAAAAAGCATTTTCTTTATAGGCAGAAAACCATGAAGCACCATATTGTATATTGTTTAATGTCAGTCAGTCAGTCAGTCATCATCCAACCCGCTATATCCTAACACAGAGTTGCGGGGGTCTGCTAGAGCCAATCCCAGCCAACACAGGGCGCAAGGCAGGAACAAATCCCCGGGCAGGGCGCCAACCCACCGCAGTTGTTTAATGTCATAAACTTTTATTTAGTATTTGATTAACATTTATATAGAATCTTTTAAACCATTTCCAATGAAAACTATTGCATGGTGTAATCACAAACCAAGACTTCACACTTTAATGTAGGTGGAAACATCCCTCACATCTTCGATAACTCTAGAGTCACCAAGCTTGGTTTCTTTGCAGCTTCTTATTTATATCCTCTGTGAAACCAGATATTGTATAGTTTTACCCTTTTTTTGACACGTAAGGTCATGATATTGTCATTTACATGACCAGCACACAGTTTCCCCCACCTTATCAATTCCCCACTTGCCTTTTTACCGCTGGTTGAATACACTGGTGATTCATATGCCTCTTACTACAACTGTTGATGCCCCTTACCCCACCTTTTGATACTGATTCATCATTTAATTACATTTAGTTTTGGTACTATTAAAGTGTGATCTCCATTCCAAATGTAACACACTCAGCTGCTGCTAAGCGGAATGTAAAATGTTTGCTTTTCTTTTAGTTATGACATAATCTATGGGCATAAATGAAAATGGAATATGCTTTATTATTGCATTTTAAACTGACATGAAAAATGCATGGAGTAGTAAAAAGCAATCGATATTTGGTTGATATGTTTTTTTTTTATGACACGATGAAACTGTGCAAAAATTAAATGCACCACATACATTGCATCACATTTCAATTTAGCTAACTAGGGGGCTTTGCCCCCTGTTTGTTTTGCTCACCAATGCCTGCACTAGCACCAGCCACTTCGCGCCTCTGCCGCTCGCTTATGTGGATTTCACTTTCACCAAACAACAAATCTTTTAATTCTTGCGGATAGGCCTCTTTATTGGGAAGAAACAGTACTTAATTCCTGATGGCAACATGAATTAGATAATCTACAAGTCTCCGACATAAAGTTTAAAGCCAAACAATAACTACATACTTCTGTCATATCACCTATGTCCATATATTCAATCTCTTTTCGCTGTTCTGTTATTTCACCGAGTAATAATTTCTGTTTGTTAGTACTAATACGATCTTTACTATCATTTTTTGAGACTTTCGAATTTTAGTACTTTCATAATCTCTAACCTGCTCTGCATGTGTATCGCCCCAACATGTTTGAACCTCTTTACGACGTTCTAATTTGTCATCTACTCTTTGTCTTTTACCTCCGACCCCGCTTAGGGCTGAGAGCGCAGGAACTGTGTCTGACAATCGCATTCACGTGAATGAGAAGTGAGTGGACCGTGGGCGTTACTAGCCACTTCGCGTCTCTGCCACTCGCGTATCTGGATTTCACTTTCACCAAACAACAAATCTTTTAATTCTTGCGGATACGCCTCTTCACTGAGAAGAAACACTACTTTTCCCTGATGGCAACACGAATTAGACGATCTACAAGTCTCCGACTTAAAATTTAAAGCTGAACAATAACAACATACTGCTGTCATATCACCTATGTCCATATATTCAATCTCTTTTCACTGTTCCGTTATTTCACTGAATAATAATTTCCGTTTGTTTGCGCTAATGCGATCTTTACTATCAGTTTTTTGAGACTTTCAAATTTTAGTACTTTCATAATCTCTAACCTGCTCTGCATGTGTATCACGCCAATGTTTTTGAACCTCTTTACAACGTTCTACTTTGTCTTCTACTCTTTGTCTTTTATTTTGTACCCCGCTTGGAGCTGAGAGCGCAGGAACTGTGTCTGACAATAGCATTTACACAAATGAGAGGTGATTAGACCGTGGCAGGACTTGGCAAAATCTCTTGGCAAAAGGCATCGACTCGCGGGAGTTGAAATTATCTCAGAGAAAGTCTCGTTCCAGGATTTCCTTTTATAATAGAGAGACATGTTAGATTGCATTTATAATACAATGACACAAATAATCTTCCATACTGGCTATCACAGAGTTATATTAAACATGACGAGTATGTCACTATCCACATTTAAGGAAGGCAGACTCCTAAGAGAACAGAGTCTGCTCTGCCCTTTTCTTATATAGATCCTCTGCATTACAAGACCAGTCCGACCTGTCAATGATGTGGACCCCCAAGTACTTGTAGCAGTGCACCACCTCCACATCCACACAGAATGGTGAACCGCTGTAGAGGCTGTTTGGTACCGAGAAAGACATGCTTGAGTACACTGTGCTTAAATATAGAAAAGCAAACTGTAGTCAATTCTTCAACCTCATCTACTCAGTTTTCCACATCTTCTACTGTGTACATACAATATTGTGTAATATTCATCCATCCATTTTCTAAACCCACTTATTTGAAGCAGGGTAAGAAGGAAGCTAAAGCCTATCTTGGAAAAGACACAAGACAGAAATAATCTCTGGATGAGGTGAACACACATACACACACACACACATCAGGGGTCAATTTAGCACCGCCAATCCACCTAACCTGCATGTCTTTCGGCTTTTAGAGGAAAATGGACCACCTGGAGGACATGTGGATGTCATGCAAACTCACAAGAAAGAACACCCTGGATGGGAACTGCAATCTCCTTGTTGTAAGGCAGGCACCACCGCAACAACCTATTCTGTAATATAACGGTAAGAAATACACAGTAAAGTATTTTCACCTTCTGTATGTGTTATATCTTATAAACTATAATATTAATTGTGCACTTGATGTATACAGTATACTGCCTATGAAATGTAATGATACTAATAATAATATCAAAAGCTATTTGGTGTTTCTAATGTGAACTTTACAAACAGAGGGAAATGAAATCTGTTTGTTCCAGCCATGCGTCATTTCACTCCAGTCTCTGACAGAATTTCACTCCTGAACTTTAACCTGTGTTAGAATTTGTTGTTCTATACTAAAGAAGAAAAAGGCCTGTTATTTGAATCTGCACTCACAGCCATCATTTAAGGCCTTAGGTACACTAGAGCAATGTGATGTGTTGTGCCTGTCTCCCTGCAGGAATTCATCAAAACTGTAATAGAAAGTTGAGAAATGGTAACTCAGTTTTGACCTGGAGAGCATAGCTTTTAAAAAACGCTAAAGTCAATAGCTCAAGTCAGAAATGGACCTCTTTGACAACTTATATGGTCACCCTTAAATCCATCTTTGCTTTATTTTATGGACAGTTTTTGCCAGGAAAAAAAAAGAAAAAAAAAAAAAGGTTGCAACATACCTGCTGCATTAATACAGGTCACATAAAAACACAGATAAGCTGACACACAAGGATGTGCACATCTATCAACATACAAGCAAACACACAAAAAACAAACATCTCATGTTTTCAATCACGCATGTTCATACATATTCTTCTTTCATTTTAACCAAATAAATTCATGCATTCCTTTAACCAGGAAGCGTAACATTCTTAAATTCACTTAATTCAGTGTGAAGGTGCATAGTGTTGGCACCGGACAGCAGATGTTAACCCTGGATAGGACGTGGCTCCACCACAGTGCCCACTCCTGCATGCAAGGAGCAAGTCGATTATTAACTTAACCTTCACATCTTACTATCTGGAGAAAAACCAGTAAAGTAACCCCAATCTGACAGATAATAGTCAGCATGGGATTTGAACTCAGGAGTGTGATAAGGCACATTTACATCAGTGGTGATGAGCAGTTTTAAATAAATAAATGAAGCACTCAGGCTAAGGGGCACAGGTTCGAGCAATAGCAACGTGGAGTAGGGGGGTGTTAAAATTATTGGCTGGCCAAGCACTCACGTACAAGGTTCAGAAGGTTTGGACCTCTGGAGGACACATACAGATACCTGAGTTTCCTGACGTCTTCTACAAAACCCCTCTATGATTCCCTTTGCTCAGGTCCCACCAAAGATGTGTGAACAGTCTTGGCCTTGGCTAATGAGGAATGTCCTACAAATCTCACAGCAAGGTAGGTACTTGAAGTTTTTTGTCCATTATCTTCTTCTGTTGAAACCTTAATCACTTCAGCCAATGAAGTTTCTATGTTTTAACTAAATGTTTCCATTCTTTGAACAATTCATATCCATCAATTATTTTTCACTAATGAGGAGTACATTTTCTACAAGTATCTTAAGACACAGAACGTCTTTAAACTTGATGTTAAGATCAGTTGTTAATTTATAAGGGTTTCCAGACATTAATCGTAACTAAAGTAGCACAGTAAATCCTTCATCATCTGACAAATATAGGAGGTGTCACAAAATAAAAATACAGAAACAAGCATAAACTTCCCCATATAATCTCCTGGCTGTAGAGTAGTCAAATCAGACAGGTTTTTTGATCATATGTAGGATATACAGTTGACAATCTAGCACAGTAGGTAGTGTTATTTTATATCATGAGAGGGGAAGTTACAACAAAGCAGAGGAACAGGAAATGACATGAAAAAGCAGAACAGGAAGTGATGTCTTCAAGAGGTAACGGAAGTGAGGTCATTAGATGAAGACAAACATGACGTCATCATAAGGGGCCCAGAAGTGACGTTATTGTTCGAGGCTGGAAGTGATGTTGTCATATGGTTAGTGGAATTTTTGTCGTCTGGTTGGGATGAAAAAGAATTGTTATTCTTCCATAGGTCTGTTGAAAGAGGGAAAGAGTCTATAGTACTTGTTTCCAACCCTCTATATGTTGTGCTTTCATTCTCATTTGGACCTTTTGGCTGCCTCCTAAGTGCACGTGTGATAGAGGTTATAACAATTTGGTAAGAGATAGAAAGACTACAATAAAGAAAACCTAATGAGAAGAACATGCATTGAGTTCTGTGTCTCCGACCATTACGTCACAAACCCAACACTTAAACATTACTTAAGTTAAATCCTTGAGTTGTAGCTAATACTCACACATACTCCTTCAAGCCCAGTTAAAGTTCTCTGCATTGAACATACAAGTGATTTGCAATTACCAACGATGTTTACGGGTATTGTAGCTGAATAACTTGGGTGTACCTACTGTATAATGTCTTCATCTGTGGGACAATTCAGCAGTGTGTCAGAAGACATGAAGCTGTGAATTTGCTGGCAGACAACTACTGGATTCATGCCTGGTTAAACCTGTAACTGATCCTAAAGCAGCAACTGAAGAACAGTAAATTACAGAACATCATCATAACCTGCAGTATGGTGGAATGCAAGGTAAAGAAATAGGCAGATGTACAATATGTGAAAAACGCAGTGTGTCTATCATTTCTTTTGTATTCATCTTATAAACAACAATTTACCAATTTTGGGATTATTTTATATGCTTTGTCTTGGTTGACTATTCAACTATGACGTCATTTATTACTTCAGATAACATTGTTTCATTCCAAAGAAATACCAAATACATACATATGATTAAAATATTGGTAATCAGTCTTTTTTCAATCGGCTTGTGATGCTTTTTGTAGGTGACTTCAGGGGCAGGGTTAAAAATGAAAAAGTACTTTATTCTCACTCCTAAAGTTGTTGATTAGGAGGATTTTTAGGAAACCTACAAAAAATACCTCATATATTATATACATCCCACGGAAATTGTGAGCCTCTTAAGAGTCATTGATTTTGGGAAACTCAACCCTAATGGTTTAACTCTTTTTCTGTTTCTGTCACACAGTCAGATTGCTTAATTACTTAAGTCAAAGTTCTCCATTCCTTCAACCAATGAACCTACAGAGATCTTTAGCAGTCAACTGCTGATCTGTTATTTCAGTAAACTACCTTTTAGTTTTATTAGCTAATCTATGTCAGTGACAGATTACAATATTAGTATCCTGCATAGATAGATAGATAGATAGATAGATAGATAGATAGATAGATAGATAGATAGATAGATAGATAGATAGATAGATAGATAGATAGATAGACTTTATTTCCCCCAAGGGGACATTAAAACCTCATAGAAGTTCAAGAAAAATGTAAATATTATATGAAACCACAACCCTTCAAACACACACAAAACCTTCTGGATTGAATGATAAGAGAGCTGCTGCTTTTTGATAACATTCTTGTAGGTGGCAGTAATATGTGGTCAGATCTTCCCAGGGGTGCCACAGGTTCACATTTAAAGGCATTAACATTTGGAGCAGATAGAGCTTGTTGTGTTCACAAGTAGAAGATGCTGATGGAATTTTGTTCTTTCCAAAAGGGATTTATCCTTTCTTGCATTAAATTCTATCCCTATATTTTGTTAACAATCGTAATATTTAATAATTTTGTTCAATTGCAAGTCATTCTGTCGGTCAAAAAAGTTCACCATTTCTTCTGTTTCCATTGCTCATAGATTTTATTCAGAATCCTTCAGTCCTTTAGCCAATCAGCATTCAAACTTTAATAGAACTCAAGTGCAATGTGACTGTTGAAGATAAAGGTTACAGTCACAGCCAGTAGCCCCCTTAGCTACTTGAGCTAATGAAGCTTTTCTTTGGCTTGGCTGGCTAAGATGTTTGCTTTCCGCTATCTGTGCAGATGGAGGCACTGACTTGACATCCTGTGCAGCCAATCAGTGTGGCAGTAATGGAAGAACAGTATATATATATATATATATATATATATATATATATATATATATATATATATATATATATATACAGTACTGTGCAAAAGTTTTAGGCAGGTATGAAAAAATGCTATAAACAAAGAATGCTTTCAGAAATATAAATAATGATTATTTATTGTTATCAATTTACAAAATGCAAAGTGAGCGAACAAAAGAAAAATCTAAATCAAATCAATATTTGGTGTTACTACCTTTTGTCTTCAAACCAGCATCAATTCTTATAGGTACACTTGCACTAAGTCAGCGATTTTGTAGGATTATAGTCAGGTGTCTGATCAACCAATTATACCAAACAGGTGCTAATGATCATCAATGTCACACGTAGGTTGAAACACAGTCATTAACTGAAACAGAAACAGATGTGTAGGAGGCTTAAAACTGGGTGAGGAACAGCCAAACTCTGCTACCAAGGTGAGGTTGTGGAAGACAGTTTCATGTCATGGCAAGATTGAGCACAGCAACAAGACACAAGGTAGTTATACTGCATCAGCAAGGTCTCTCCCAGACAAAGATTTCAAAGCAGACTGGGGTTTCAAGATGTGCTGTTCAAGCTCTTTTGAAGAAGCACAAAGAAACGGGATGCAGTGGTCGGCCAAGGAAACTTAGTGCAGCAGATGAAAGACACATCAAGCTTATTACCCTTCGAAATCGGAAGATGTCCAGCAGTGCCATCAGCTCAGAACTGGCAGAAACCAGTGGGACCCAGGTACACCCATCTACTGTCCGGAGAAGTCTGGCCAGAAGGGGTCTTCATGGAAGAGTTGCAGCCAAAAAGCCATACCTCCGACGTGGAAACAAGGCCAAGCGACTCAAGTATGCACGAAAACATAGGAACTGGGGTGCAGAAAAATGGCAGCAGGTGCTCTGGACTGATGAGTCAAAATTTGAAATATTTGGATGTAGCAGAAGGCAGTTTGTTCGTTGAAGGGCTGGAGAGTGGTACAATAATGAATGTCTGCAGGCAACAGTGAGGCATGGTGGAGGTTCCTTGAATGTTTGGGGCTGCATTTCTGCAAATGGAGTTGGAGATTTGGTCAGGATTAATGGTGTTCTCAATGCTGAGAAATACAGGCAGATACTTACCCATCATGCAATACCATCAAGGAGGTGTATGATTGGCCCCAAATTTATTCTGCAGCAGGACAACGACCCCAAACATACAGCCAAAGTCATTAAGAACTATCTTCAGTGTAAAGAAGAACAAGAAGTCCTGGAAGTGATGGTATGGCCCCCACAGAGCCTTGATCTCAACATCATCGAGTGTGTCTGGGATTACGTGAAGAGACAGAAGGATGTGAGGAAGCCTACATCCACAGAAGATCTGTGATTAGTTCTCCAAGATGTTTGGAACAACCTACCAGCCGAGTTCCTTCAAAAACTGTGTTCAAGTGTACCTAGAAGAATTGATGCTGTTTTGAAGGCAAAGGGTGGTCACACCAAATATTGATTTGATTTAGATTTCTCTTTTGTTCATTCACTGCATTTTGTTGATTGATGAAAATAAATGATTAACACTTCCATTTTTGAAAGCATTCTTTGTTTACAGCATTTTTTCACACCTGCCTAAAACTTTTGCACAGTAATGTATATATATATACTGTATATATGTATAGTCAAACTAAAACAGAACTGTTTTATAAATCCTGTGAATGTCAAATGAATTTGGGCAGGTATGCTAGTGTACACCATTACCCTGTACGTGTCCATAAAATCTACGTTTTTGCCTTCCTTCATTCATTTACCTTTACAAATGTTCTTCATGATAGCAGAGATTCATGACAATTCGTAGGAATGGAGCCACTACCTGTGAAATTCCCTGTGGGTGATAGATGAGTATGCACAGGTTCTGGCCACTGCTTGCCCTTCTTATGCCAAATTCAGCCACAGACTCAAACTTTTTCAAATGCTCACGTCAGGAACTGTAAAAGCCTGAGTCTGTAATTTGTATTCAAGGTAGAGCAGCCATGGTGCTCAACCAAAATGTACTCTTGCCAACTGAAACTTATTTTTGTAAGTAAAAAAAAAAACAACAGCCCTATGGAAGTGAATAATGGAGAAAAATTAAAAAGGAAGGCTGGTCTTTCTCTGAGTTTATTACACCTGACAAGTGTTCTTTAATGCACTGCCAGTTATGCTACAGTAGAATACTGTTGTGTGTTCCATTTCTTCTGAAATTCGACAAAATCAAACACAATATGTGGTACATTTCTGTAAACTGTCTTAAAATTATTTTCCTAATAATATTCATTTTTTTGTTTTTTGTATTAATCTAATGATTAAGCTAAATGTAACCAAATGATAATAATTCACAGAAAGAATTATTAGGGGTTCAGCCAGGCCAGTCACCATGCAGTAAACTGACATAAGCTTTATTTCACTGAAGACATAAATGTTTGGAAAACAGAAAAAGTTTAAATTTAAGTCAAAGTCCAGAAAAGGCAAGATCAGAAATTCCAGGAGCCACGGCACACATTATTAGGAAGAGAAGGAATACACCAAACTCCTCACACAGGATAAGCTCACAAAAACTTGAACTTCTGTTCAATGCAGATGGTATGTAAGTTGGTCAGTCAAGCTTGAGGAGCTGGTCAGACCCTGAATGTACTGCGGAGTGAAGATTTTGCTTCCTAAAATTTTAATTCTGCTTTATGTATTTTGGCCTGCTGATCACAAAAACACCTTTTATATTTCCTATCACGTACCATTTTATTGCAATCACCTATTTTTGCTATTTCCTCTCATATTATGAGTATACATATACAGTTCAAAAACTACAATTAGAACATCTAAACGTAGTGGCAATGCTACTAAAAACGCACGTTGGATACACCAAGAGTGACACATGCGGGTGGGCATCCGCTAAATGCAATTGCACTTGAGGAGACACATTAATACTTGGTAGTAAATGTAGATCCAACATTCCAAAGTGAACATTATTAACACATATCCAGGGGCTTAATGACGGTAGAGAGGTGATGCTCATCTAGTAGGTTACTGGAGAGTAAACACACAACATCACACAGTGAAATTACACGCACCTGATATGCTCACTGTCAGAATGAAATTCATACACATCACTGTATGCTCTCACCAGAGCTTGCCCTCCTCTGTACAGTCACCTGGATTAAACATGTCCATTCTGTAGTATGCAAAGTAGCACATCATTTTCATATCCCCTTCTCATTTTCAGATAATTGGCATTCTGCTCATAGAGCTGGATTTGGCAAACAAGCTGTGTAGTTTTTGTAAATGTCGTGGTGCACAAGTACAGCTCTTGTCAACCCTTCTTGATGATTTTTCCAGGTAATAAAACTCCATGACGTGCCTATTTATTGTTACTTCTGGTTCACTTTAAAGTTTCCTTTGTGAAACACAACTGTACGGAAGCCGAGAGAGGACGTGCACTATCGTTATTTTTTTAAATTGTCTCCTCAAGATAACAGACTAATTTTATCGAGATCTTGAGAAAACGAACTTTGTTTACTCAAGATAACGGAATAATTTTATCGAGATGTCGAGAAAACGAAACTTAACCTTTGCTCCTGGCATAGGCTCGCTTAGATTGTGATGCCTATACAGCTGAAGCCTTACTAACCGTCTTCTTAAATGACGAACACTAACGGTATTATTTTCTAAACTAAGGCATAAACATATTTCAGCCTTTGTCAGCCCTTGATTGAACAAAAATGTGACGCGTTGATCAATACAGTTCTGCTCTTCTGCCATTTCAAACAGGACGTGGCTTCAATATGCTAAACGTTAAACGTTAGATACAATTATTTCATAATTTCGAGAAATCATGATCTTTTGTTTTATCGCGATCTCAATAAAATTATTCTGTTATCTCAAGGAAACAATTAAAAAAAATAACGATATTGCACGTCCTCTCTCGGCTTCCGTATAGATGGCAGTTATCCTAATGCTGATAAGGTAATAACAATGCTATTTGACAGGACGGTGTTCAGGGTGGATAGACTGCATAGCAGCCAGGACACAGCACCCTCAGGGCAGTCTGCTAGGCTATGGTGCCCAGTAAACTGCACCAAAAGAAGACAAAAAGAAAACAATATGATTTTCATGTGCATGGAGGACACCCCATGAACAAAATGTTATGGTCCAGTTGTACATGGAAGGAAGTGTGATGTGGTGCCCAAGACTCACTGTTGGAAGTTGAGCAAGTCGATTACATTGTGTCTTTATATTTTTTAAATGCTTTGGGAAGTATCAAAATGAGACATACCTGCGTCTTGGCCACTTCAAGATAGCATGGGTAGCATCTGCTGCTTGAGGTTGGTGGGGGCTTGCTGTCTTCATTACCTTATAGGAATATGGATATACAGTACTGCAATATGATATCGTGGTCACCACTGAGTCAAATGTGAAGAGATGGTCAACACTTCCAGCCAGAAAGGAGGATGGGATTTATCATAAAGAAAAGAATAGGATCAGAGACACTTTCGCATCATGGACCTATGGCTTACAGCCCCACCATATGTTGCGCAATGTAAGTAAAAAGCATCCCTCAGTAAAGTAGCTAATTAAAATGTTTATAACAACCCTCAACTTTGTTATCTAAAGAATTTGTTTACAATTTTTTATCACATGCTTAATGCAATTTCATATCTAGAAAATCCTTACTTCTTGGAGAATGTGAAATTGTCTTCATAGCAGGTGCTGCAAACCTGTATCAATTGGCCCTGCAGTGTCCTCCACGCACTTGGGTGAGTGTGCATGTTCAACTTGAACTTTCCAGTTTAGCAGTGGTGCTGGATGGTGAATGCCACCACTGAGGAAGACCGCATTAAATTTGCTAAAGCCAACAAGGATGCCTATGTGTGCTCCTTCTATTTTCTGGTAATCAAGGCAGCAATGTGGTGCACCTTTTTCAAAAAAGTACAAAATCCTGCTGTAGAAAGTACAGGTAAGTATGTAGAAAATTGCTTTTGGAATTATTAGCTGGTGTTGTTTTGACCAGAAAACACCTGGCATCACAGGAGTTAGTGCTGCTACAACATATGTAATGTGTAGTCTGAGTCATGCAGTGTGTGTAGTCTGCATGTTCTCTCCATGTTACTGTGGCCTGTGCTTTTTCACCTCAAAGCCACTTGATTTGTAATTTGAGGTGTTGTTGTTTTAACTTAGGCGGGTCAAAGCCAATTGATTTTTCTGAGTAGCAGATGGTTACATGGGTCTCAGTTTTTTATAGCGTTTAAATCCTATATGGGTTTGTTTTGTTAGATGATGATGATGATGAGACAGACCAGGCAACAGCATCCCATGATTTGTTTTTTGGGACCTGAAAGG
Organism: Erpetoichthys calabaricus; assembly: GCF_900747795.2. Taxonomy (NCBI): domain Eukaryota; kingdom Metazoa; phylum Chordata; class Cladistia; order Polypteriformes; family Polypteridae; genus Erpetoichthys; species Erpetoichthys calabaricus. The sequence goes on from NC_041408.2 coordinate 70,721,221, forward strand.
TGTGTGAACTTGTTCGTTTCATTAATCATTCGCAAAACAGCAGATATTATTAGTTTAGTAATGTATCGTTAACATTATAGATGCAGCACCAATTCCAAAAAGTTGTGACGCTGTGTAAAATGTAAATAAAAACAGAATGCAATGATTTGCGAATCTCATAAACCCCAAGTTTATTCTCTACAGAATATAGAAAACAAATCAAATGTTTAAACTGAGAAAAAGTACCATTTTAAGAAAAGAATAAAGTCACTTTGAATTTGATGGCAGCAACACATCTCAGCAAAGTTGGGACAGGGCCATGTTTACCACTGTGTGGCATTCCCTGCTCTTTTAACAACAACCCATAAACATCTGGATTGCTGGCTTTTTGGGAGAGGAATGTTGTCCCATTCTTGTCTGATATCCGATTCTAGCTGTTCAATGGTCCTGGGTCTTCTTTGTCATATTTTTCATTTCAGGATGCCCCAAATGTTTTTATTTGGTGAGAGGTCTGGACTGCAGGCAGGCCAGTTAAACACCTGGACTATTCTACTAGGAAGCCATGCTATTGTAATAGACTTAGTATGTGGTTTAGCATTGTCCTGCTGAAATATGTAAGGCCTTCCTTGAAAAAGATGCTGTCTGGATGCCAAAACATGTTGCTCTAAAACCTGTATATACCTTTCAGCATTGATGGTGCCTTACCAGATGTGCAAACACCCCATACCATCAGAGATGTGGGCTTTTGAACTGAGCACTGATAACAAGCTGGATGGTCCCTCTCCTTTTTAGTCCGGAGGTTGTCGCATCCATGTTTTCTAAAAAAGATTTCAAATTTCAATTCATCTGACCAAAGAACATTCCATTTTGCCTCAGTCCATTTTAAATGTACTTTGGCCCAGAGAAGATGGCAGTGTTTCTGGATTGTGTTCACATATGGCTTCTTCTTTGCATGAAAAAGCTTTAATCTGTCGTTGTAAATGGCACCGCAAACTGTGTTCACAGACAATGATTTCTGGAAGTGTTCCTGAGCCCATACACTCATTTCTGTGGCAGAATCAGGTCTGTTTTTAATGCAGTGCCGCCCGAGGGTCCGAAGATTATGGGCATCCAATACTAATTTTTGACCTTATCCCTTGCACGCAAAGATTTATCCAGATTCTTGGAATCTTTTGGTGATATTACGTACTGTAGATGATCAGATATTCAAAGTCTTTGCAGTTTTACATTGAGGAACAGTATTCTGAAATTGTTTCACAATTAGTAGATGCAGTTTTTTTGCAGATTGATGAACCTCTGCCCATCTTTACTTCTGAGAGACTCTGCCTCTCTAAGATGCTCTTTTTATACCCAATGATGTTACTGACCTGTTGCCAATCAACCTAATTAGTTGCAAAATGTTCCTGCAGCTCATCCTTTTTAGGACCACTTAGTTTTCCAGCCTTTTGTTGCCCCCTGTCCCAACTTTTTTGTGATGTGTTGCTGCCATCAAATTCAAAATGAGCTAATATTTTTCATGAAATAGTAAAATGTCTCACTTTCAACATTTGATATGTTTTCTGTGTTCTATTGTGAATAAAATATGGGTTTATGAGATTTGCAGATTATTGCAGTCTGTTTTTATTTACATTTTACACAGCGTCCCAACTTTTTTGGAATTGGGGTTGTAGATAGATAGATAGATAGATAGATAGATAGATAGATAGATAGATAGATAGATAGATAGATAGATAGCATTTTATTCATCATCATTTTTAATCAATGCTGAATTAAATAAATAAATGTTATTTTATGACGAGTCAACATACTCCTCTCAAATACACACCAGAATGACTAAAAACAAAAAACCTTCTGGCTGGACCCCATGAGAATTTTCATGCCAAAATCTCCACTGAATAGGACAGCTGTGTGAGTGAGAGGACAGTGAGCTGGAGTTGGCCAAAAACAAGACACCCATGGCTGGTAGGTCACTCTTTTTGTATCTGTACTGGCATCCTTAATTAACTTTTTATTGTATTGACTCATAAAGGGAATTGTCTGATTTTGTGGCACAACATTTTAACTGCTGGGTGAGATATTTAGATGTACCATTTCAAGCTACAATATCTTAGAAGACACCTTGCAGCATTAAGTGGGTTATTTCTTTTACTGTTAAGCAAAGTCCATTAAAGAGATGGAACAGCAGTCCATGTATAGTCATGAGCTTTGGTGAAATATTCGGTCTGATCCAAAGTTCGCTTTCTTATGAATACCACAGTCTGCTTTAGTAACTTAATTTCAGGTTTTAAAAAAATACATTACTATTTAAATAGTGCATAACAGAGGTTAATGGTTTAATTACAAAAGGTTAATTAAGTAATAACTTGGTGCTAATTTTTAAATACTTCTCTCTTTAACATAACACCCATTTACAGAGTATTATAGAATTGCTGATTGAATAACAGAACTACTAATGGGGGCAACTCAATTAGGAAAGGCTTGATGTCCACTTAGAGGCTCCTTTCTTGATCTCATTACCCTCTTCTCTGGTTTATGACTTTTGTCAAGTTTCATTTACACTCTGTAGTTTTGTCATATTTACTGCTTTTATGTATGGAACAATTAACCCATTTATAGAATTTTAAAATTATTTGTACTGACAGAATTGGTAAATTACTGTACAAAAAAAACACATAAGAGGTGAAGTAGTTAAGATCAAAGGAAAGCATTTTGACATTTGCAATGTCACATTTATAAAGTGATCAGTTCTGCTCTTTAATTGTAATAATATTGTAAGAAAAAGCATTAAAGAAATTGCCTGACACCATATACAGTATAAGACCCTGAAGCTTACATGAGTGCTACTGGCTGCCATGGTGTGGACTCGAGCAGGCAGAGAACTGTATGTGTGAAAGATTCAGTACCAGGTTACTTTGCAGATGTCTTCTAGTGGCTCTCAATGGCTCTGCAATGTTAATAACAGCAGAGCTGAGCATTTATAGGCGACACCTCGTGCCCAGATATTGTCTGTGTGGAATGGGCACTTTTCCATCCTTTCTTTGTGGGTTTTCCACCAGGTATTCACGTTTTCCACTCTCATCCTCAAAGACATGAACTGGACTGGCTGCTCTTTGTTTTCCCTGCAACGGACTGGTGTTCTGTCCAGGGCTGATTCCAGCTTTGTACACGGTGCTGCCAGGATAAGCTCCAGTCCCTCTGCATCCCTGAACTGGATTAAGAATGTTTGCTGACGTATAAATGTTTCAATGATGCAACAGTGTTTACAGCACAATACAATACAGTTTATACAATACAGTTTATTTATTGTATAGCCCAAAATCACACAGGAAGTGCCGCAATGGGCTTTAACAGGCCCTGCCTCTTGACAGCACCCCAGCCTTGACTCTCTAAGAAGACAAGGAAAAACTCCCAAAAAAAACTTTGTAGGGAAAAATGGAAGAAACCTTGGGAAAGGCAATTCAAAGAGAGACCCCTTTCCAGGTAGGTTGGGCATGCAGTGGGTGTCAAAAAGAAGGGGGTCAATACAATACAGTACAATATACAGAACAAAAGAAATCCTCAATACAGTATAAAAATTTTCGAAGTACGGAGTAAAATTTAACAGTAGATGATATCACATAATATGATTTGGATTTGTTTAGAGTCCTGGAGGCCTCATCCATCAAGCTGCCTCCCCCATTTGGCCATTCCACGGCTGAAACAGTGCTGGGCCAGCCAATCCGATGAAAGGACCCCTCTTTCCCACGATTCCTGCGATCCTCCATCAGGGATGACTTTAACTTAGGCGTATAGAGCTACACAATACTGAGTAGCTCCTTCTAATATGCTGCAAGATTGCAGTTATGTTATTACTGTACATATTTTCAAATCTAATTATAAAAAACAAAGTTAAATTTACAAGGCATTAATCTGGATTTCTAGACATCAGAAAAGAATCAGCAGATTACTACTTTCTTTTCTTGGATTGACTTCCAGAAGTGGCAATAAAGCCTCCTGACCCTGCTGACCCTTTGTGCAATCTCTGATCTGTCAAAATCAATGCAGGACCGAGTGAAACAATTGTGTTTTTGAACTCTAAAGACATTACAGTAAAAACTTTTCTTTCAATTATTTGAATTTCTATACTGCTTTTTTGTTGCAGCATGTTGGCCCTCAAGGGAATTAAAAAAGAAAAAGAACTATCAATTTAATAAAAAAAAAAACAAAAGTCATAGTTTTTGTATATATACAGTTAGGTCCATAAATATTTGGACAGAGACAACTTTTTTCTAATTTTGGTTCTGTACATTACCACAATGAATTTTAAATGAAACAACTCAGATGCAGTTGAAGTGCAGACTTTCAGCTTTAATTCAGTGGGGTGAACAAAACAATTGCATAAAAATGTGAGGCAACTAAAGCATTTTTTAAACACAATCCCTTCATTTCAGGGGCTCAAAAGTAATTAGACAAATTAAATAACTGGAAATAAAATGTTCATTACTAATACTTGGTTGAAAACCCTTTGCTGGCAATGACAGCCTGAAGTCTTGAACTCCTGGACATCACCAGATGTTGGGTTTCCTCCTTTTTAATGCTCTGCCAGGCCTTTACTGCAGCGGCTTTCAGTTGCTGTTTGTTTGTGGGCCTTTCTGTCTGAAGTTTAGTCTTCAACAAGTGAAATGCCTGCTCAGTTGGGTTAAGATCAGGTGACTGACTTGGCCATTTAAGAATTTTCCACTTCTTTGCTTTAATAAACTCCTGGGTTGCTTTGGCTGTATGTTTTGGGTCATTGTCCATCTGTATCATGAAACGCCGCCCAGTCAATTTGACTGCATTGAGCTGGATTTGAGCAGACAGTATGTCTCTGAACACCTCAGAATTCATTCTGCTGCTTCTGTCCTGTGTCACATCATCAATAAATACTAGTGTCCCAGTGCCACTGGCAGCCATGCACGCCCAAGGGATTGTGTTAAAAAATGCTTTAGTTGCCTCACATTTTTATGCAATCGTTTTGTTCACCCCACTGAACTAAAACTGAAACTCTGCACTTCAACTGCATCTGAGCTGTTTCATTTAAAATTCATTGTGGTAATGTACAGAACCAAAATTAGAAAAAAGTTGTCTCAGTTGGACCTAACTTTATTACAGGTAAAGCCTGAAAAGTGGATAAATCCAGCATTAACTGAGTAAAGCTCGCATTATTCAACAGACCTAGGTAAAACTGGAAGACAATAAGACTTTCTAACTTTACCCCGGTAATCTTAGGTTTACCTTTTAGATAATGTAAACTTTACCCAGGTAATGCTGAGTTTATCCAATTTCTGGCTTTATATATATGAAAAAAAATTAAAATCAAGAAAAAATCTATTTATTTTAGCTGGAAAATGAATAAAAGAAATACAAAATTATGTCTAGCTGAAAACTCAACTTCAAACCTACAACATTTCATATTCTGTATATGAGGCACTGCAGTTTGATAGTTTAGTTAAAAGTACTGCATTGTGCATTAATTTGACCCCATTGTTGTCCTGGAATTGTAAACCTGCTGTGGAAAATCGGTCAGGTTTACTTCCGGGGCCCGCCTGGTCTCTACCAGTAGTGGATTTCTTACTTCTTAATTTTTCTTAACCTTCATTAAACTGTTCAATGGTTAAATGCTATATTAGGGCTGGCCCCAGAATCCCTTTTTAATTAGATGGGCCTCTGCAGAGTTATCTGACCCTTATAATATAAGTCGGGGTTCAGAACTGCAGGTGACACCTGGTGCTTCAAGGTTCTAGGAGTTCTGTGGAACATTCCTGACCCTGTAAGTGATTCGTGAAGGGGGTCCAGGGGGCAGACCCAGCAGGGAGCTTAAAAACATCTTGTGGCCAACAGTTCAGGGGCTTTGATTTGGGTGTAGAATATAGGCAGAGAGTAGGAGAAGAGAGAGAATTTGTAGTTTATGGAACGGATAAGTGCTTCAGACAACTCTACCTGATAGACGTGAGGACTGTTAAGCCAGAGGGACTGTAAGTTTTTTGTTTAATCGTGTTTATTTAGTGAACAAAATGCCCTTCTTTGCACACCTTCAAATTCCTCATGGTCATTTTTAAGCCTGGTCTACTCTGTGGCCTCCCTAAAAGTTAACATTACCTGCTGTTCTTTTTGTTCCTGGGTAGGAATACATTAAGTGATTTTATATCTGTCAGAAAAATCTTCACTTTACCTCTTTATTAGAAAAGAAACAACAAACACTAGAAGATATTTTTTATCAAGCAGTTGACCTCAATAGAATAAAAGTGAAATGTCAGCATCCAGTTCCATTTGGCAAGAGCGGACAAGCCAGTTTTTTAACAGACGCACTTACTTTTTAATATGGAAGAAGGAATCTAGAGTATTTCAAATTCCTGTGGTTCACAGTATGCCTTTTCACTTTGTCTTTTTATGGCTGCTGAATTTTAACAGGAGTTTGAGGCGGCTGGCTGCTAGATTTGTATTGTTAACATAGTACACCTAATCTAAAAGAGTCCTGCTGCCACAATTTTCAGTTTTTAAAAAGATGAATTGGGTTATAAAATGCTGCCAGCATGAGCTGATGTTGTTTAAATGCCTAACTGTCACCCTGAAGCTTTCTCCTTTCTCTGGGCTGCCATACGCTTTCTGTGTGCGTGTGTATGTTGTGCCGGTCAAGTCACCTGGTTGTCAATTCCCCCCTTTGTTATCAATATTAATTTGTTTTTATTTTTGACAATGTTGTATACTGCAAAGAGCTACATACAACAGAGTTTAATATTTTTAACAACAAGGGTACTCAAATACTTTATTTCAATTCCTATTTCTCAGTATTGCAATATGAAAATGAATACTTATTTAGACTTTACACTTTTAAACAAAAACAAAATAGATTTTTTTGTAAATGGTCCCGAGAATGGCAAAATTAACATAAATAGTGAATCACAATAAACAAAATTCAGGTTTATCCAGGATTCTAAATCTTCCTCTACATATGAGGAAAGAAAAATGTAGAAACAATCAGAGAGGAGCTGAATTAATAAAATATCCACTATTGTCATGGGTTTGGCCAGCTTCTCATGCTAGACTGTGTTCAGCAACTCTGACATTTTATGTAACGATATGGAATTGTATATCTACCCATTTCCAAGTGATGATCGAGAGATGGAATCAGCTGAAACGATTAATTCCAAAATATCTTTTAGAACATTTGAATATCACATCACAGTGACATCCAGTGGCAGTGGAGTGTAGTGGAGAAGAGTGTCAGGAGTGATTTGTGACAGACAGATATCAGCAAGAGTGAAAAGGAAGGTGTACAGGACGGTAGTGAGACCAGCTATGTTACTGTATTTGGGTTGGAGATGGTGGCACTGACCAGAAAACAGGAGACAGAGCTGGAGGTGGCAGAGTTAAAGATGCTAAGATTTGCATTGGATGTGACAAGGATGGATAGGATTAGAAATGAGGACATTAGAGGGTCAGCTCAAGTTGGACGGTTGGGACACAAAGTCAGAGAGGCGAGATTGCGTTGGTTTGGACATGTGCAGAGGAGAGATGCTGGGTATATTGGTAGAAGGATGCTAAGGATAGAGCTGCCAGGCAAGGAGGAAGGCGTAAGAGAGGGTTTATGGATGTGGTGAGAGAAGACATGCAGGTGATGGGTGTAACAGAGCAAGATGTGGAGGACAGAAAAATATGGAAGAAGATGATCCGCTGTGGCCACCCCTAACAGGAGCAGCCAAAAGAAGTAGAAGTGACATCCAGTGGCAGAAATTAATCAATAAACATTGTTTTGAAGCCAACACATTCTCTTGATCTGTTGTCCAATGATGTACTATTACGTTTGTATACCTAAATTAGTCTACATTTATATCTATATGTACTGTATATACTGTATCTATATCTATTGTAAATAAAACAGAAGCTCATATCAAAGTATTTTTTCTCCTGAGCTTTTGACACTTGTCATCAGGGTACAAATGATTAGACATAAGGGAAGAACAATATTTCATGTTAGAAGTATGTGTGAGCCATTGGTGGATGAGCTGGGCATAAGTAGAATTCAAGGCGGTGCTTGTGTTCATTGGGTTTTCATCCACGAACCGCACCTTGCTAAATTCTTGTGTGCTTTTTGAGTTTCCATGTGTCATAAGTTGAGTTATGTTCCAATTAAAGTTATGTCTGGATGAGTCAATGTGGCTGAGTTTGGATCTTTTCTCTTCACAGCAGTTGCTGGTCATGGATATGAGTGCCCAGCTTCTGAGCACTCTCACAATAGCCTGGAAGCTTTGAATGAAGGAGTCTCCTCAAGACATTGCTGGCAATCCACGCACTGAGCACATAAACAGATTACAGTAATACCATGGCTCTGTACAAATAGTAGCCAATTAACAGCAGAAGAAAGTGAGTTGTAATTTCGTTACTTTTTAATTTTTGTTACTTTTAAACTACAGTATTTATTTGAAATCACCTTTGAACCATTGGCTGTTCACAGAGAAGGACTTGAACAGAAAATACCATTATATCCAGAAAACATGGTACTGTACATAATCAGACCCACAAAATTCTGTGCATACAGCCCTAACTGCACTAGAAGAATTTCAAAAGATATCTGGACTCAAAATTAATTTGAACAAAAGCGTGCTTTTTCCAGTGAATTCTCTACCAAACAACATTAGATTGGACACCTTCCCTTTTATCATTGCAGATCAGTTTAAATACCTAGGGGTCAACATCACAAGTAAATATACGTAGAGCTCTCTTTCAATTAAAATTTTCTGTTTGCATGGATAAAATTAAACAACATGGGCATTGATGGTCTATCCTTCATCTTACTTTACAATACAATACAATACAATTTATTTTTTGTATAGCCCAAAATCACACAAGAAGTGCCACAATGGGCTTTAACAGGCCCTGCCTCTTGACAGCCCCCCAGCCTTGACTCTCTTAAGAAGACAAGAAAAAAACTCCCAAAAAACCCTTGTAAGGAAAAATTGGAAGAAACCTTGGGAAAGGCAGTTCAAAGAGAGACCCCTTTCCAGGTAGGTTGGGTGTGCAGTGGGTGTCAAAAAGAAGGGGGTCAATACAATACAGTACAATACACAGAACAGAAGAAATCCTCAATACAGTATAAAAATAAAAAATTTAGAAGTACGGAGTAGAATTTAACAGTAGATGATATCACATAATATGATTTGGATTTGTTTAGAGTCCTGGAGACCTCATTCATCAAGCTGCCTCCCCCATTTGGCCATTCCACAGCTGAAATAGCGCTAATCCGATGAAAGGACCCCTCTTTCCCACGATTCCTGCGATCCTCCATCAGGGATGACTTTACCTTAGGCAGGCAAAACAACTTGGCAGATGGGCCATGGCACCAAGTGCCACATTTGAGTACCGAAAAGAGAAACAGAATAGGTGAGGGTTAGTATCAAATTATAACTATCATGTTACTTATGTTTTAGTGCTAATGACTAACAACAGAGATGCAGTATGTACAGTTAATCAGCAGCTCTAGTCAGGATATGCTAAACTGAAGTATTGAGTCTTCTGCCGGGATTTAAAAGCTGAGACCGAAGGGGCATCTCTTATAGTAGCAGGCAGACCATTCCACAGTTTAGGGGCCCTTTAACTAAAAGCTCGACTTCCCACCGTTATTTTATTAATTCTTGGAATCATTAGCAGATCGGCATCTTGAGATCTTAATGTGCGCTCAGGTTTGTAAGTTATGATAATTTCAGATAAGTAAGCCGGACCTTGGCCATTTAAGGCTTTATATGTTAAAAGGGGTTTTTGAAATCTGCCCTAAACTTAACTGGGAGCCAGTGTAAGGATTTAAGAACTGGAGTTATGTGTTCGTATTTTCTTGTTCTTGTAATAATTCTTGCAGCAGCATTTTGGATTAACTGGAGGCTGTATAAAGAACAGTTTGAACATCCAGTGAACACGACATTACAGTAGTCAATCCTTCTTGAAATAAATGCATGAATTAATTTCTCAGAATCCTGTTTATTTAGAAAGTGCCTTAATTTCCCAACATTTTTAAGATGGAAGAAACATGATTTGGACAACTTTGTAATATGCGCTTTAAATGACATGCTAGAGTCAAAGATAACTCCTAGATTGCGGGCTGATTGGGGATTCCAACTGAGTTAAATGATGACAAAATATTGTTGTGATCAGCATCATTCCCTCCAACAATTAACATCTCTGTTTTATCTGTGTTTAAAGACAAGTAGTTCTCATCCATCCACTCCTTTAATTCACTAACACAACTAATTAAAGACAACATTGGAGAAACTTCATTTAATCTATATGAAAGGTATAACTGAGTGTCATCTGCATACGAGTGAAAATTAACATTATGTTTCCTAATGAGAGATCCCAGTGGAAGCATATAAAGTGAAAACAGTAAAGGTCCCAGTACTGAGCCCTGCGGGACACCATATTGAACTTCTGTGTATAATGATGGAGTACTGTCAGCACATTTCTGTACATATTGGAATCGATTTGATAAATAAGAACTAAACCAAGCGAGCACAGTGCCTGTAAGGCCAGCATCATTTTCTAGCCTGTGCAGTAAAATAGAATGGTCAATGGTGTCGAATGCTGCACTTAAGTCTAACAACATAATTACAGTGGAGTTTCCTTCATCAGAGGATATCAGAATGTCGTTTACAACATGCGAGAAGAATTAACATTATAAAGATGAATATCATCCCTAAGCTTCTGTTCCTATTCCAACACATCCCCATATACATTAACACATGCTTTTTAAGAAATTAGATGCAATCATAGCCTTATTTATTTGGAATTTGTAAAACTCACACATTCAAAAGGCAACCCTACAATGACCTAAATCAGAAGGTGGCATGGATCTACTTAATTTTCAATTTTATTACTGTGCAGCAAACATACATGCTATAAAAACCTGGACATTGACACAAATAGATGAACACACACTAGCTTAGTCTGAAATGAAATCCTGCAGTACTTCTTTATATTCCTTGCTTTGTACACTAGTAAATACAAGTTATCATCCATATACTAACAACTCAATTGCACTTCATTCACTCAGAATATGGAACCAATGTAGGAAGCACTTTAAGTTAGAGAATATTTTATCTGTGGCACCTCTGCATGATAACCACCTTTTTGCACCCTCTCAGACTAACAGTTTTTAATGTTTGGAAAACGAATGGGATTAAATCATTTAGAGATTTGTATATAAATATCTTTGTATCCTATGAACAATTACTCTCCAAATGTACTCTCCAATCAGCACAATTTATCCACTATCTAGAAATTAGAAACTTTGCTAAATGAGATCTGCCCAATTTTCCTCACCTCCCACCTATTTTATATTCCAGAAGAGATGTTAAAAACTCTTGGGGACTCAGACAGCATTTCCATAATATATAAAACATTTTAAAGTCCCTTACTTTTAAAAATCCCAGTGTACAGTGGGAACATTTCAGAAACGGAGGGGAAGGCAGCCATGCACAGAATTCACTCAAGGTCCATATGTGCAAAGCATTCAATGATTCGACTCTAAATCTTTTATTGAGCTCATCTGTCTCACTTAAAATTCATCCATTCATCCATTTTCCAACCCGCTGAATCCGAACACAAGGTCTGCTGGAGCCAATCCCATCCAACACAGTGCGCAAGGCAGGAACCAATCCCAAGCATGGCGCCAACCCACCGCAGGACACACACAATTTAGAATCGCCAATCCACCTAACCTGCATGTCTTTGGACCATGGGAGGAAACCTGAGAACCCAGAGGAAACCCATGCAGACATGGGGAGAACATGCAAACTCCATGCAGTGAGGACCTGGGAAGCAAACCGTGCCGCCGGTGTCTCACTTAAAATTGTCCATAATTTTTCTGGCACAAGATCCAACCTGCAAACGTTGCAATTGAGCCCCAGCTTCACTAGGCCACATGTTTTGGGTGTGTAGCAAATTAACATCATTATGGACAAAAAATTTTAAATTCCTTTCAGACAGTATTGGCATCACAATCCCTCCTAATCCACTAACAGCTGTGTTTGGTGGACTCCTAGATGGGCTTAAAGTGGAGAAGGACAAACAAACTGTAATTGCCTTTACTTCACTATTGGCACGTAGACTTATCTTGCTCAAATGGAAAAATCCTAGCCCACCTCTTTTAAGTCAGTGGGTAACTGATGTTATATCCATCCATCCATCCATTGTCCAACCTGCTGAATCCGAACACAGGGTCATGGGGGTCTGCTGGAGCCATTCCCAGCCAACACAGGGCACAAGGCAGGAACCAATCCCAGGCAGGGTGCCAACCCACTGCAGGACCTGATGTTATATGCTATTTGAAATTGGAAAAAATCAAATTCTCACTTAGAGGATCTGTGCAAAATGTCTTTAAAACCTGGCAGGATCTAATCAATAACATTCAAGAATAAGCATTAATATTGGGGGAAAAGACTCCTTTCTCTCTTTGCTACTCTCAATTGTTTTACTCTGGCTGTTGGCCTTCCTCTCTTTTTCATGGGTGGTGGTTGATTTGAATTTAGTTTTCTTAGGTTTTGACTTGATTGAAGGTTATTGTCTTTCATTTCATTTTTTCAATGTCAAAAGGAATGCTGGGAGTTTTGAAACAGATGGTGAAGCCCCAATCAGCCTGGTCATGTGACTCCTGCACTTCCTGTTTTGAAACCAAACTATTGCAAAGGTTTCAAAGTGCTTTGAATTGCTGTTTTGAGTTTGTCATCTTTACCAATTCCTAATCCTGTTACATCTAAATATTGGGTCATGGTGGGTAGTGTTGACAACATGGCAGAAATCAACCCTTGACAGGGTGGCAGTGTATCCCTTGGCATACTCACTCAGAACAACCCAGTTTAGAGTCACCAATTAACCTAAAACACATGAGAAGAAGTCAGGGATCAGTCCTGGATAGAGGGACAGTTCAGAGTGTGAACCCTGTTGTCCTGAAGATTACACACCAACCCATTCACAGTTATCTTCTATGTCTGGCCTTCTTGTTGCCCCTTCAGTCTGCCTGTTTTCCATGGCAGGTTGTGTTTTCAGTTATGCTGCTATTTGGCTCTGGAAGTTCCTCCCTCAGAGTCTCTTGATTCTCTTTCTTCATTTAAAAAACACCTTAAAACTCACCTTTTAAAATTGTGTTTCTCAATGCTATAGGTTTTATCTATTTAAATTGCTCTGGTTACTTGTTATAGTGTATTTTTTAATGTATGAATATTTTATTTTATTTATTTACTTAGTTGTACTTTTTATGGCTTTCTTTTATAATGTGTCCTTGAGTGTCTATAAAGGCGCAATTTAATTATTATTATTAACTTGAATAAATGCTGATTTGATTGACTGAAGTGTTGCAGAACATCCTTGCTCTGTAATTACTGAAGATTTAACTTTAATAGCTAGAAAATATGAAGGCAGCCGCACCACTCATCTTAAAAGAAAGAATTCAGAATGTTCTTTTCTCCCCCCCTTTCTTTCTTATCTGGCCTCTTGGCAAAATATCAGCCACTTTAAACGTACTGCTGGGGCAATGACTCTTGGTCAGACGAGCAAAATGTGCAGAATTCAAAATGACTATTCACATTTTTCATTTTCCAGGAAGGCCTGCTGGATGCATTTTGTTTGGAATAACTGATATATTAAATATTTCTTCTTGGCTAACACAATTCATCGTCACCTGAATATCCGGTCAATGACACTTCTATTGATCTTATTATGACATCATCCTTAAGCGGAGATATTTAAAGGTCAAGAAATAAAAACTCTGTTTACAAATATAGTCACATGTGCTTAAATTAAAATCTGTAAGTTATTTTGGGAATAACAAACTTTTAGTAATATTAGTTAAAGAATGATAAAATAGACAATAATCAATCAAACAAATAAAATAATTCAGGGAAAAGGAAAATCCCTAATTAAGTGAAGAAAAGAAAAATCTAAAATGTAGAAATAAAGGTACATGTAAATAGATTGTTATATTAAGTAGATTTTTTTTTTATCAAGGAGAAATCAAAACTCTACAGAAGTATTTGAATGTAATATACTGTATATAATATAATAAAAACAAACATCAACCTTGCCCTAAACACATATATGACCATCTGGTTTGGATAATACAGATCACTGCTGATGTCAATAACAGGGTTGTAGATGGCAGTGTGAAGAAGCCAGGCATGCCCAGTTGTACTGCAGGTTTAAATTTAAAGTCATTAACATTTGAAAAGAACAGGTCCAGCTTGTTGTGTCCATGAATTGAACATGCTGGTTGAAGTTTGTTTCCTGGTTTGAAGTCAGCAGTATATTATTAGAATATTGGTAACACAGTGAATCCTTTCTGTTTCTGAGTCAGCCAAGATGATGTACTTATCTACTCAGTGTCTTGCTCACACATGGTAGTTTTAATTGTGCCCTACTCCCTTTTTCACCATTGTGCATTCACAAACATCTGCAGTCTCACTCCTGCTTTTTTCCCCAAAGGTAAAACCAGGAAGCCTAATATGAAACTACCAAAGACAAACTCGTGAGCAGGGGGCCAAAGCAATCAAAAGCAAAGCTGAGACACAGTTATAATGATCTTGAACTTCCTAAACATGATAGTCCCAAAAAAACTCAAAAATGCCCACAAAGTCAGGGTAAAATGTCAAACTCCGGCTAGTCACAACAAGGGCAAATATTGAATCTTTATAAATTAAAAAATGTATTGTCACAAAAATGCTCTGACAACAGTAAAGCTTTGAAGATCACAAAAGGAAAAAGGAGTTGACTGAATAGGCATACTATAGAAAAATAAATGGGTAAATATACAAAAAGGGATCAAAAAGTCCAGAAATACACAAAAGCACTGCCTAATGGGAAGCCACCAACAAGATATACTGAACATAGCATTAAATAAACAGAGAGTCTCTCTCTATATATACTGTATATATATAAAACAACAACATTTATTTATATAGCACATTTTCATACAAATGATGTAGCTCAAAGTGCTTTACAGGTTGAAGAAAGAGAAAAAAAGACAATATATATAAATATATATATATATATAAATATATATATATATATATATATATATATATATATCCATTTTTCATCCATTTTCCAACCCGCTGAATCCGAACAGGGTCACGGGGGTCTGCTGGAGCCAATCCCAGCCAACACAGGGCACAAGGCAGGAAACAATCCTGGGCAGGGTGCCAACCTACCGCAGGACACACACAAACACACCCACACACCAAGCACACACTAGGGCCAATTTAGAATCGCCAATCCACCTAACCTGCATGTCTTTGGACCGTGGGAGGAAACCGGAGCCCCCGGAGGAAACCCACGCAGACACGGGGAGAACATGCAAACTCCACGCAGGGAGGACCCGGGAATCGAACCCAGGTCCCCAGATCTCCCAACTGCGAGGCAGCAGCGCTACCCACTGCGCCACCGTGCCGCATATATATATATATATATATATATATATATATATAAATATACATATATATATATACATACATATATATATATATATATATACATACATATATATATATATATATATATAAATATACATATATATATATACATACATATATACATATATATATATATATATGGGTGGCACGGTGGCGCAGTGGTAGCGCTGCTGCCTCGCAGTTGGGAAATCTGGGGACCTGGGTTCGATTCCCGGGTCCTCCCTGCGTGGAGTTTGCATGTTCTCCCCGTGTCTGCGTGGGTTTCCTCCGGGGGCTCCGGTTTCCTCCCACGGTCCAAAGACATGCAGGTTAGGTGGATTGGCGATTCTAAATTGGCCCTAGTGTGTGCTTGGTGTGTGGGTGTGTTTGTGTGTGTCCTGCGGTAGGTTGGCACCCTGCCCAGGATTGTTTCCTGCCTTGTGCCCTGTGTTGGCTGGGATTGGCTCCAGCAGACCCCCGTGACCCTGTTTGGATTCAGCGGGTTGGAAAATGGATGAAAAATGGATATATATATATATATATATTTATATATATATTTATATATATTGTCTTTTTTTCTCTTTCTTCAACCTGTAAAGCACTTTGAGCTACATCATTTGTATGAAAATGTATATATATATTACAACAGTGCTGGACAAGTTACATCAGCCAGGGATGAATCACCAAAAAAATGAGCTGGCATTACATCATCTATAGCAGGAGCGCTTATAAAAACAGCAATTCCACACAGTTGCATGTGCTTTTCCAACTTGTGTGGCAAAAGGTAAGCAGTCCTTTTAAGGACAGCGAACCACCTCAAAGAGCCATGTAAAGAGCAGAGAATCCATCCTTTGCAGTCCTCGACATGAATCTACTATATAAATAATTTATATATATATACACATATATACAGACAGAGAGATTGTTATATATATTCATACATGCGTACACATAGGGGACAGTTTAAGGGCTTTTGTGATGGTAATTCTCTGCAGCTCCAGGAGCTGCCACTGTTTGATAAAGCCTTCTCTTTTGCTCCCTCCCAATGTTTTTGTATTTGTTGATATTTGTTTTTAAAATTGTTCAAGTGAGTGGGACATTCTAACACAACACATCCCTTCTGCTTTGCTTACCATTAGCTATTGTGTTATAACCTATGTTATATTTGACATAATCTATGAAGCGAGATTCGGGCAGCTAGACAGTGGTGGCATGATGTACTTGGCCAAGCATGCACTTCATTTTACTGGGTACACCATATGTGATGGTAAATCTGAGACAAACTGAGTATACAGTATATTACAGCACATTTTTTATCAGTATAAGGCCTTGTGTTTTCAAAAGAGCCAACACTGTTGTCCATCTGCATATCATCATTAAGTTTGCAATGCCAATCAATGATCAGCATGAAGTATTTTTTAAAGTAAAAAAAAAAAATAAAAGAAGAAAAATTAACCAATAGAGCCAAGCCACAAATGAACAAAATGAAGTGTGATTTTTCTGTAACTGCTTTTTATCAGAAAGTAATAAGAACAGGATGGTGCTTTCATATAAGTAAATGTAATTAGTACATTTTTTTTGGTAGTAGACATTAATTCAAATCCACTGTATACTAATTTTAGGCTTTGATGCTAATGGAGAGTCGAGATATTTTTCCCAGTTTTTAACTTTGAATGTATGAACTTTAAATCACCTTTGTAACATTACTGAATAACTCTTTAATACCACAATCCCAGAAACCTACAAAAATAGCTCACTACTCAAAATGATAAATGCAGGGAGGACCCAGGATCAAACCCACAACTTTTTGGTTATGAGGCAGCAGTTCTTATCTCTGCACCAGCCAAGCTGATATATTTAGTTTGTGTCAATTGATATTTTGGTTTCGGTTTTTAACACATTGACAGCAACATGAAAATTTAATAATTTCCTCTTCTTTGGTTATATTCTTTAATAAAAGCGCACTTGTTTTGTTATACCTTTTGTGAAAGGGTTTATTTGATATTTGGGCTTTAGACTTCACACATTATACACTTCACGTCAGCATTTTGTGATTATGGTATGATTGTGATATGAAAAAAGTTTCTGTTTTAGTTATATGTTCAACATTTCTTGCCTCTTATTTCCTGTCATCCGACATTTACCCAGATCATTGTAGACACAGAACACTCATGAAATGTATGTATTCCAAATACCAATATATAATTTACCCCATACAATTCCAGACACCTACAGACTTCAGTTCTGAGAATTTTGCGTCTGACTTGACTTCAGCTGCTTCAGTGGGGGATGAGTAAGCAGGCTGCTTGCTGCTTGTGCTGATTAACACATTTGCAAAACAAAGACGCTGATGATGTGGCATGAGGGAATTTAAGGTGTCCCAGCATTATGAATATTTTCATAAGCATCAGGAATTCTAGTGTTAATACAGATTTGACCCTGACATCACCAAAGACTTGCATGTTCAATAGTAAACAGCTCAATGAACTCATAATATTAGCCCTTGATAAAAAATGCAAATATTGTGTATAGAAAAGTGCTTAGTTGGTTACATAGTACTTTTCATACATCCATTTAATCAACAGAATTATAACTGAGACCAGTTGTCGCAGGTGGTATTAACGTAAACAAATTAATCAAAAAAAGAACAAAAAGGGAACAAAATGGCAATTCAACTCCAGTCACGGGGGAAGCCAGCCTGAAACACAACAGCAAGTACTCAAAGTGAGGGATGGTCTCATTTAATCCCCTCAGGTAACAGCAGCCTCACGGACAGCAGCACCTCAGAGACCGGACTGCAAATGAAGCAGCACCTCCACAGACACTAATCACAATTTAGTGTAAGGGACAAGGGAGAATCTGAGATGATAAAATAAAATGAAAATAAGAGAGTGAGGATTGGACAGATAGATAGATAGATAGATAGATAGATAGATAGATAGATAGATAGATAGATAGATAGATAGATAGATAGATAGATAGATAGATAGATAGATAGATAGATAGATAGATAGATAGATACTTTATTAATCCCCAAGGGGAAATTCACATACTCTCAGCAGCAGCATACTGATAAAGAAAATATTAAATTAAAGAGTGATAACAATGCAGGTATACAGACAGACAATAACTTTGAATAATGTTAATGTTTACCCCCCCCCCCCCCAGGTGGAATTGAACAGTTGCATAGTGTGGGGGAAGAACGATCTCCTCTCCTCAGGACATTGACAGCAGTCTGTCGCTGAAGCTGCTCCTGTCTGGAGGTGAAACTGTTCAGTGGATGCAGTGGATTCTCCATGATTGACAAGAGTCTGCTCAGTGCCCGTCGCTCTGCCACGGATGTCAAACTGTCCAGCTCCATGCCTACAATGGAGCCTGCCTTCCTCACCAGTTTGTCCAGGCGTGAGGTGTCCCTCTTCTTTATGCTGCCTCCCCAGCACACCACCGCGTAGAAGAGGGCGCTTGCCACAACCGTCTGATAGAACATCTGCAGCATTTTATTGCAGATGTTGAAGGATGCCAGCCTTCTAAGGAAGTATAGTCGGCTTTGTCCTCTCTTGCACAGAGCATCAGTATTGGCAGTCCAGTCCAATTTAACATCCAGCTGCACTCCCAGGTATTTATAGGTTTGCACCCTCTGCACACAGTCACCTCTGATGATCACGGGGTCCATGAGTGGCCTGGTCCTCCTAAAATCCACCACCAGCTCCTTGGTTTTGCTGGTGTTCAGTTGTAGGTGGTTTGAGTCGCACCATTTAACAAAGTCCTTGATTAGGTTCCTATACTCCTCCTCCTGCCCACTGCTGATGCAGCCCACGATAGCAGTGTCGTCAGCGAACTTTTGCACGTGGCAGGACTCCGAGTTGTATTGGAAGTCCAATGTATATAGGTTGAACAGGACTGGAGAATGTTCAGTCCCTTGCGGTGCTCCTGTGTTGCTGACCACAATGTCAGACCTGCAGTTCCCGAGACGCACATACTGAGGCCTGTCTGTAAGATAGTCCATGATCCATGCCACTAGGTATGAATCTAATCCCATCTCTGTCAGCTTGTCCCTAAGGAGCAGAGGTTGGATGGTGTTGAAGGCACTAGAGAAGTCCAGAAACATAATTCTTACAGCACCACTGCCTATAGGGGAACCATGAGAGAGCCACATACCAATGAAAGTGAAACAATTCTCTCCAAGAAATAATGTGGATAAAAGTAAATCCATATGAAAACATATTTTTTGTAGATTGCAAAACTATTGCCATTGAAAAACATCTAATATACTGAAGCAAAGCAGCTCTAGAAACAAAATGATAGTTTTTAGCGATGGTTTTAATCAATGTCAGGTGCTACTATTTTAAATGCTGTACTTGCTATGAATGGCCTAATCTACTTTAGATGCCTTAATTTGATTGTAATTTATGAATGTGTGGCAGGGAGCTGCATGCCATGATATAAGAAATGGACTAGCAGAGCAGGCCAGAAATTAATTAGACAGAGAGCAGACTCAGATATTTGCCTGTCCTTGAGAAGCATGGCAAATAAAACATGGAAAACTAATCAGAGTTAAATAAGAATATTCTGAAATGTATGTGGCTGAAAAAGGAAATTGAGTATTGGAGTCAAGTAGTACACTTTTAGCAGATTCTTTAAATCCAAAAATCTTAAGCCACATGAAATGTCAAGGATCTGCTCTATGTGCATATGTTGCACATAACGGAAAGCCAAGAAGCCATGGACTGTGCCCCTTATACCCTGCTGTTGTGATGCAAGCAGTAGAATGCCAAATACACATTGTCAGGTAATGAGCAACCATGAGCTAGTCACATTAATAGTGACTTTTTCAGTTTAAGGATACTAAACACCCTTAAATGTCATGAATACATTGTTGAAAATTGATATTTTATTATTTTTGATTTTATTTATATAGTTGCTTAATTTTGGATGATTACACCATCAAGCACTGCTGTTTTAAAAGTGATTGCTACAATGCCAGACATTCCCAGGGGGCACTACCTGTGTTTGCCACAAAGATGGAGTGGAAACATTTAAAAAACCCATGACATAAACTATTGTTCAAATTAAATGTATTAAACAGAGAAAGATTTAGAGAGAACTAGGCCAAAACAAAACAAACAATACAAAATTTCAAAAAGGCCAAAAAAACAAAAGAATTACAAAAAGTGGAAAGATGTGAAAAAAATTACAAATTTGAAAAAATACAGAAATATTAAAACAAAAGAGGCAAATTGGAAAAGAGCCTAAACTAATAAACATCTAAAGGGGAAAATAACAAAGAAGCTAAATAAACACAATGATAAAAATGTGCAGGAGAAACATGACCAGGGTTTCAAAAAAGGTCAATAACATTTTTAACACAAAATATCCAAAGAGATACTTGAACTTCTGGGTTCGCTTCCCGGGTCCTCCCTGCGTGGAGTTTGCATGTTCTCCCCGTGTCTGTGTGGGTTTCCTCCGGGTGCTCCGGTTTCCTCCCACAGTCCAAAGACATGCAGGTTAGGTGGACTGGTGATTCTAAATTGTCCCTAGTGTTTGCTTGGTGTGTAGGAGTGTTTGTGTGTGTCCTGTGGTGGGTTGGCACCTTGCCTGGGATTGGTTCCTGCCTTGCACCCTGTTTTGGCTGGGATTGGCTCCAGCAGACCCCCCGTGACCCTGTGTTCGGATTCAGCAGGTTGGAAAATGGATGAATTGATACTTGAACTCCTCCTCTAAGGGCAGTTGTTCTGCTCTCACCTAGAGAGTGCAATCTACTTTTTTCTGATAAAAAACCATGACCTCTGACTTGGAGGTACTGATCCTCATGCGAGCCATGTCACACTTGGCAGCGAATCACTTTTCAGATGACGTAAAGAGGACAACATTATCTGCATAAAGCAACAATGCTACTCCTGGCTTTCTTACCTGGACACCCTCACATCCATGGCTGCACCTTGATATCCTGTCCTTGAAAAACCACAAACAGAGCCGGTGGAAAGACACAGCTGTAATAATAATAATAATAATAATAAGTTACATTTATTCAGCGCCTTTCACAAACCCAAGGTCGCTTTACATACAGAGTAAAAAAAAAAAAATTACACAGATGACAAAAGTTTGTAGAAGAGGAAAGTTTTCGATTGAGATTTAAAAGTGCAGAAACAGTAGCAATCTCGAAGAGACTGAGGAAGAGAGTTCCAGAGTTGAGGTGCTATAGCACTGAAGGACCTGCTCCCAGGGTGGAGAGTCTGGTGCGTGGGACAGTAAGGAGATGACTGCTCGAAGACCTGAGAGAGCGACAAGGAGTGTAAGGAGCTAGTAGCTGAGTGAGGTAGAGGGAGGCAAGGTTTTGTAGGGCTTTGAATGTGAGAAGCAGAATCTTGAATTTAATCCTTGATGGAACTGGTAACCAGTGAAGCTTGAAGAGAACATGGGAGATGTGAGCAAAACGCTTTGTGTGGGCGAGGACTCTAGCTGTGGAGTTCTGAATATAATGTAGCTTCTGTATAGATTTTGCAGGGAGGCCAATGAAGAGGGAATTACAGTAATCAATACGAGAAATATGAAACAATGAACCAGAGTTTGAGCATCAGACAAGGACAGAAATGGATGGAGGTGGGCAATGTTACGGAGATAATAGAATGAAATTTTAGAAAGAGACAGTCTTGGTGAAGTCAGGCACCCACTGTGAACAAATTTGACTTGACGCCAAATCAAGCCCTCACTGCATTCATACAGTAAAAAAACAGTATGTAAAAGTGGCCCTGATACTCCATATTTCTACAGCAGTGCCCACAACATATATTGAGAATGCTTTTACCAGATTTTACAAAATACATGTTGACTGAGTTATCATACTTCCATGTGACCTCTCGCAAATGTGCCAGGGGGAAGATCTGGTCTACTCTTCCATGGCCTGGACGGAATCCACATTGTTCCTCCTGTAGCTCTGGGTTGACAATTGAACAGATTCTTTCCTCCAAGACCCTTCCGTATGCCTTATCTGGAAGGCAAAGGAGTGTGATCCTTCTGTAGCTGGAACACACACATTGTCACCTTTCTAAAATATGGGGACCACCACACCAGTCTGCCTTAACCTGCAATTGCTGAGCGCTTTGAGTAATGAGAAAAGCGCTATATAAATGCAAAAAAAAAAAAAAATTAAAGATGCTTTACCCACCTTCCATGCAACTTTGAACAGACGCATTATCCATGCTATCCCAACAATGTCCAGTGCTTTTAACATCTTGGGTCAGCAGCCTTGCCACCATGGAGTACTCAGATCACCACAGTCACTTCAGCAACATTGATAGGACCCCAAATCACACTAATGGATATGTCCAATGCTGCCTCCGGAAGGAGGGTATGTCCACTGGGTTGATATATATATTATTTTATTTATTATATTATTTATTTTATCTGGGTATTACATTACTGTGTGTGGATTGAAAAGGAGAGCGGGGATTAAGTTATAGGTGCATAGTTAAGTAATATAGAATAGCAGTGTTTGACTGTAGTAAATACAAAATTATTAAAAATGATAGTGACTGAAATGGTAGTCAATAAAAAAAAAAATTATGAGCAACGAGAAAGGATGTGTTTAAAAAACAGGCCAATGTAGAAACTGGGAGTCAGAAAGAAAGTCTAAAAAGCCAAATCACCTAACAAAAATCAAAGTCAAAAGTCCAGAGCTTGTTTCTATTGTCAGAAGTCACAAAATTTACTATTTAAATGAATCTGAAATAACCTGGGAACGCACACAGTGACCCCTATATCATCGCGATGATGACTTCACCTGACGCATACTCCCAGCGTATCATGGGAAAGATTGCCAGGTCAACAGTTATGTAGCTATCCTAAAATAATGGCAAAAATGGCAGTAAATAATTATAAACTTTTTAGAGATGTTTCAAATTTTATTATGGACAGGAGATGCAAAACAAATTCTCAATAAAAAGTTAAGATCTAGTTGTAATTTTGATGTTTTAATGTTGGTTATTTTAATTATGGTTGCAGGATGGAAAGGGACTTTATTTTGGCAATTCTGTCTGACTAATTTAGAATGAAACAGTTCACTTAATTTAGAAGGAATATTATTCTTACCTGCTGTTTTCACATACTATAGTTTAAATTGGGATTGTGTCAACTCTATTAAAGAACATAAGAGACTGTCCCGAGCTAAATGAATTAATAGCAATGTTAATATTCCCTCATTGTAAGCCCAATTTAATACCTTTAGCTAGAATCAGAATACAGAGTACAATACCAGTTTTTGTGGGAGGCCTGCCTTTGTTTTTAACTAATTTAATTTCTATTCCTCAACTCCCTTTGTTAAGCCGACTGTTAGCAGGTTATCTGATTGGCAGCCTCAAGGTAAAGCACACAAGTGTTCACTGGCATCAGCCCTCTTCTTCTTTGGGATTTAAGTCACAAGCAAAATCAGTTGTGCCTTTGCCAGGGAACAGACAGCTAATGAACATAATGTACGATGAGCATTAGAAATGATTTGTATGCACAGCAGTGAAGCCATTTTTCATTTTTATCTTCCTCATTCAAAGAACTCCTCACAAAGAATTAAATGTTTAAGAAAAGCTGTTTAAATTGTATAGGAAGCCATAGCTACATACTGGACCATACACCACACTGTAACAGGAAAATCTGACCTGAAACTGCACCCTCGGCCTAAAGCATTGCAGCAAAATCAGGAAAAGAAATGGGAAGAGTGTACAGTGTATATGGCTTTCTGAGCTCCACAATCAACTGGCCAACATTCTCCAACAGAAAAGTATGGGGTGTGTGCCTTCATTGGAAAGCCATCTTCCACTTCTTCAAACAGAACCAGTGGTTGCCTGGGTGTGATGACGCACCATACAGCTAAGTTCAGCGGCTCATACATCAGTGGGTCTATTCCCCCTCCACAAAGTGGTGATAACCTTTGCCATGTGACAGTGTAACAGCTGACCCACCTCTTACTCAGACCGGCCACTAAACTACCAAGACTTATTCCTTGAATTACCTGAGGTTTCTTCCTCTAATAACAAGCTGTACTCCTTACAAGTTGTGTTGTTTTTCCTGACACGATGAAATAACCAAAAACAGGAAACAGATATGTAAAATTAAACACGAATGTATTGGAAAATTAAAAGACAGACAAATATTCAATAATAAATATATATGTGCGTGCAAACTACCACTTATCTCCAAAACACCAGTGACTAATTACTGTATATAAAAATACAAATATTTACATTAAACCCTCCCTTGCCAATAAACAATAAACAAAAGCACACAACACAAATACAAACATGGATTGGGTAAACACAGCTGTTCAAAATGTGGTGAAAAATGTGTCCCAAAATAAAGTCCGGCGGTATTGAAGCTGGCTGTAGTGATATTGTGTTTCCTCACCTCACCGTAAAAGTCCTGGCAATAGTTGGAATAAATTTGAACCCCGGGCTTTCTCAGCTCTGGCTGTCGTGATGTAGCATCGGTAGTTACACCGATCCCTATCCCACTTGGACAGAGGCAGTGGTGCTGTAAGAATTATGTTTCTAGACTTCTCTAGCGCCTTCAACACAATCCAACCTCTGCTCCTTAGGGCCAAGCTGACAGAGATGGGAGTAGATTCATACCTGGTGGCATGGATTGTGGACTATCTTAAAGACAGACCTCAGTATGTGCGTCTTGGGAACTGCACGTCTGACATTGTGATCAGCAACACAGGAGCACCACAGGGGACTGTACTTTCTCCGGTCCTGTTCAGCCTATATACATCGGACTTCCAATACAACTCGGAATCCTGCCACGTGCAAATGTTCGCTGACGACACTGCTATCGTGGGCTGCATCAGGAGTGGGCAGGAGGAGGAGTATAGGGACCTAATCAAGGACTTTGTTAAATGGTGCGACTCAAACCACCTACACTTGAACACCAGCAAAACCAAGGAGCTGGTGGTGGATTTTAGGAGTCCCAGAACCCTCCTGGACCCCGTGATCATCAGAGGTGACTGTGTACAGATGGTGCAGACCTATAAATACCTGGGAGTGCAGCTGGATGATAAATTAGACTGGACTGCCAATACTGATGCGCTGTGCAAGAAAGGACAGAGCCGACTATACTTCCTTAGAAGGCTGGCGTCTTTCAACATCTGCAATAAGATGCTGCAGATGTTCTATCAGACGGTTGTGGCGAGCGCCCTCTTCTACGTGGTGGTGTGCTGGGGAGGCAGCATTAAGAAGAAGGACGCCCCACACCTGGACAAACTGGTGAGGAAGGCAGGCTCTACTGTTGGCATGGAGCTGGACAGTTTGACATCTGTGGCAGAGCGACGGGCGCTCAGCAGGCTCCTGTCAATTATGGATAATCCACTGCATCCACTAAACAGCGTCATCTCCAGACAGAGGAGCAGCTTCAGTGACAGACTGCTGTCACTGTCCTGCACCACTAACAGACCGAGAAGATCGTTCCTCCCCCACACTATGTGACTCTTCAATTCCACCCGGGGGGGTAAACGGCAACATTATACAAAATTATTGTCTGTTTTTTTCCTGCATTGTTATCAATCTTTAATTTAATATTGTTTTTTGTATCAGTATGCTGCTGCTGGAGTATGTGAATTTCCCCTTGGGATTAATAAAGTATCTATCTATCTATCTATCTATCTATCTATCTATCTATCTATCTATCTATCTATCTATCTATCTATCTATCTATCTATCTATCTATCTATCTATCTATCTATCTATCTATCTAGTTGAAAAAGCAGGCAGTGGAATAAAGCAATAAATAGCAGTGATGAGTTTGTAGATTGGTGGTTATATTGTCTTCTTTTCGCTCTCGATTTGTCTCTTCTCTCTCTCCTCTCTGTTGTGTGCTTTTTTTATTGTTTAGGGGCAAGGGAGGGTTTAATGTAAATATTTGTATTCTTATATATAGTAATTAGTCACTGGTGTTTTTGGGATAAGTGGTGTTTTGCTCGCACATCTAGATTTATTATTGAATATTTGTCTGTCTTTTCATTTTCCAATATTTTACATATGTGTTTACTGTTTTCTGATTATTTCGTCATGTTAGGAAAAAATAAGGCAACTTGTAAGGAGTATGGCTTGTTATTAGAGCAAGAAACCTCAGGTAATCCAAGGAATAAGTCTTGGTAGTGTAGTGGCCGGTCTGGGTAAGGGGTCGGCCATTACAGCTGTCCTGACGAACTCGGCTAAACTTGTAACACAAAACACTGCAGCACCATGAGTGGAAGTTAAGGGGGCAAGGTAAGGTCGGGTGCTGCGGCCTGTGACAAGCACCCACCTACCTGTCTTGCAGCATTCACTCTGGAGTGGGCTAAACAAGAAAGAGGCAGAGAAGAAGAGTTGTCTGCTTTTATTAATGAGCTTTATGTGAGTTAATCAATGATGGAGAGACAAGGGCAGTGCTGAAGATCATGATGAACTGCCTCTACAATAAAATGGGGTAAGGCTCATAAAAAATGTTAGCCATGCCATATTAATATACATTAATACATACTATTAATGGGTGGTATGGACTGGGGAAATATAATCCATAAAACGAAAACTGTGGCTAGAAACCAAACATACAAAAGAAACCTTTAAGCTGCCACCTTAGCTGTTTTTACACAAATCCTTTTGGCATTCCTCTCTTGTTAGTCCTGTCAACATGTTTGAATTGAGAATTCACGGCTATGTCCTGATTTCTAATGCGATGCATGGCTTACATCATAATCTATGTAGCTGCTTCCTCACACATAACTGACGCAGCGTAAACCTGTACATTGAAATGATTTCTCACTTAACCCATCTATCTGTCATTAATCTTCCTGAAGCTTCATATCTAAGACTCGGGTTAGTGGAGCTGCAGTAATTTTCCTTTTCATGAGAATAAGTCCTCCAAAACTCTTACATCCATTGAGGTAAATGTCAAGAAGTATAAGCATAAAGTGTCATTCTTTTCATTTGTGTAGCTCTCAGCACTCTTCACCTTCACCTTCACACTTTAGTCTTATGTTGAAAAAAAAAACATACAGCAGCATTATAAAGTCATCCATTTTTTGAAACCTGCTTTTGTCAAGCATGGCAGGAATAAATTCAGGACAGGTATCAACTCCATTACTGAAAAGACACACACTCACACATGTAGAAACACACACAATTATTTCTGTCCAATTTAGAGTCTTCGATTAACATGTACATTACTTAGAAGCAGAGCCAGTTCATCTATTAGGTGACAAAAGCAACCACCTAGGGCTCCGTCATGTGAAAGGTGCCATTTATGAAATTTAAGGGTTGTGTGCTCCAAACACCGAGAGGGATAACCACCCACAGGTCATAAAAGTATGATGATAATGTCCACAGTATGTAAACGAAGGGGTGCCATTTCTGTTTTTGAAGGTGCACCGCTCACTGGATACTGAGGGCAACCGGGTCGTCAAACTCTGATGATACTGAGTGGGTGCCGTTACCTGCTGGTCAACATTTTCGAAAGTAAAAATGCACCAAAGGGTGTGTCCTCATAAAAGTCTGCAGTTATATGCACAAAGGGACACCATTTATGATATTGAAGGGGACTGGAAGATAGACAACAAGGGGCATCATCTGTCAACCCCGCCTAGAGTTCCAAATGGGCGTGGGTTGACAGTGCTTGGAAGTGGGTGAGAAACGCGAACCCCATGGACAACAGCACATGCAGCAGTGGAACCCAAGTTCCCGGGATGGTGAGGCTGTTCTGTCAGTGCACTGAAATAGGTAATTCAGTGAGAAACCAGGAGATACTCAATCAAACAGAAAAGTGTTCAGACCAGGAGATCAACAGAGCATCTGCCAAACCAGAGTCGAGACTGAGGTTAAAGTAATAACCAGAAAGTTTAAAGCACAGTTTGGGTGAAGTTTTTGAATCTGCAGATCTGACAATGATATGCACCTGTGGCTAGGGTTTCCAGATTAGAAAATTAGAAATACGGGACACTCTTAAAATCTCTCTCAATATTACTATATATATAAATTTATACATGCCCCCTACACACCCAGACCAATATATTATATAAAAATAGAGACATAAGTTAAAAACGTAAAGCAAGTATTTTAATGGGTTATGAGGAAAGCAAAAGTAAAATCATTTGAAAATGATTTAACACAAGCTAAAAAATTCTGTAAAAGTGAAATCATTTGAAAATATTTATTTAATACAGACAACAGAGAAATATTATTATTATTTAATACAGGCACTTAGAAAAAAGTGGGCCGTGGCAAGTAGTAACACCACACTTTGTTGACAGTCACTGTATGTTGAAATGCTGATCCAGAAATGCACAGCAAAGCGGCTGGAGAGCAAAATGGTAAGAGTGTCGCTGTCCTCAGCCAACCAGAGCAACTGAACAAGTGGCAAACAGGCAGAAAACACTCGTTTCCTCGTTACATTTGGGTTATTTTCATCAAGAGAATCTGAGAAAAGAAAGTCTAATTACTTATAAAGTTACAACTAAGTATTGTAAGAAGGTAGGAAAAATATATTTTTATTACGAAATTTGAAAATGAACTAAATACGGGACATTTGGGTGGCCCTGAAAGGTCAGTACGGGACAGGGGACAAAATGATCAAATATGGGACATGTCCCGTGTCTGACAACCCTTCCTGTGGCCAACCAGTTGTGACAATCACCTATGAATCTTGACCTCTGAGGCCGCAAACCTGACAACGCAGGACACTAACCTCGCAACACATTAGTAAAATAGTGATCATTATGAACTTAAAATAGCAGCTAAAACAGTTCAAAAAATTATACAACTCCTTAAATATTTAGTAAATTGAAAAATAAATGCCAGAAATGAATTCTCAGACAAGTACTGTATAAGATCATGCAAAACAATATACACAATTGCCTTAAAAATTACTAATAAAACCCATATCACAACAGGCTGCAGCACTCTTTAATCAAAATCAGATTCTTTATAGTCAAAATAATATTTTTGTTATCTAAAATTTAATTGTAAGTCATCAAAATGTGATTAACAATATTCAAAGGATAGCAATGAATGCTAAAATGCCTTGCCATACAAGGCTCTTACGCTCAAAGGGAAAGTAGAAACGGTCAAAGCACAAGCATCCTTAGAAGAGTTTCCAAACTACAAAGCATTATCTATTACTCTTATATTGTCATGTGTCACGACATTAACAAAGGTTTCTTGTGATCTTATTGACACTTAACAAAGCCTCAGTGAAGTGGATATTCATCTTCATCAGGAGCAGATCAGATCTACCATCAGGACATTCTGGATATGCGCCCATGGGCCGTAACGGAAAAGGGCCTTATCACCAATAACCATCCCCAATTGAGTATCCCAGTGTCAAAATGACCAATGGGAACTCCACCCCCTTCCAAACCCACCAACCCGGGGGGGCAATGAAGTAATTCATACCAAAATCAAGAGAGAAAAATACAGTGCTGCATCAAACAACTGGTATTTCTGCAGTGCATTGTTAAAAGTATGATCAACTCTCTGTTAAGGAGCTGACATTAAATTTCATCTGCCACAAATCTGCCCAAGCCTGTATGCTATCCAAGTCCTTCTGTAAAGATATAATGGATTCCAAATTATCTGCTAATCCACCTATCTTGGTATCATCTGCAAACTTAACCAGCTTGTTACTTATATTCCTATCTAAATCATTTATATATATTAAAAATAGCAGCGTCCCTTGCACTGACCCCTGTGGAACACCACTCTTTCCATCAGCCAGTTCTGATGAGGTTCCTCGCACCATCACCCTCTGCTTCCTGTGTCTGAGCCAATTCTGCACCCATCTAACAACATCACCCCGAATTCCCACTTCTTTTAACTTGATGCCCAACCTCTCATGTGGCACCTTATCAAATTCTTTCTGAAAGTCCAAATACATAATACCATATGCTCCACTTTGATCGTATCCTTTTGTTGCCTCCTCATAGAATTCCAGCATGTTAGTAAAATACGACCTCCCTCTTCTGAACCCATGCTGACTGTTCCTAATAACTCCTGACCTTGTCAGATGTTGTTCAATCTTATCTATATATAAAATCCCTATGTGCATCCAGGTGCGCATGCACAGGGCACGGTGCGATGCGCGATATTACTGTCAGAGAAAGTTAGAGGCGTTTTACGGAAATACAAACCAGTATTACTGCGAGAGGAAATTAAAGGTACACAATACAGTGACGCATATTACAGCCACATACAAGCCAGTATTACTGTCAGAGGAGATTAAAGGCATATTACCAACGCGCACACCTGTATTACCGCCAGAGAAAATTAAAGGTATATTACGGACGTACAAGCCAGCGGACGTACAAGACGGTATCCTTCAATAAGGGCGTGCACAAAAAGGCGAGCCTCAAAAGGGCAACCTCGATTGGGCGCAGCGAATAAAGGCGCGCGTAAATAAAGATCTACACCCTTGTTGCTCTTCACATATTCCAGAGCCATTTGAACTAAATTATCTACGAACGCCTTTATTCGCCGCGCTGAATTGAGGTCGCTCTTTTGAAGCTCACCTTTTTGTGCGCACCCTTATTGAATGGAGCCATACAAGACAGTATTACTGTCACAGAAAATTAAAGACACACAATACACGGCGGCAGCCCATGAAGAACGGTCAGCTCAGCAAGTAAATATCAACAAAAGAAAGGCTGAAAGAAAGAAAAATACGACCAACAAAAAGAATGAGGTCAAAGTCCCTTGCCATTTAATATAGACTGTTCCTACTAATGTTTATGCACTACTGTTCTAGTGCCCGTTATTGTAACGGGCTAAATGACTAGTCCTTAATAATTCCTTCCATTTATTTTCCTGTGATGCATGTTAAGATAGATAGATAGATAGATAGATAGATAGATAGATAGATAGATAGATAGATAGATAGATAGATAGATAGATAGATAGATACTTTATTAATCCCAGGGGGAAATTCACATACTCCAGCAGCAAAAAATATTAAATTAAAGAGTAATAAAAAAATGCAGGTAAAAAACAGACAATAACTTGAATAATGTTCAACGTTTACCCCCTCTGGTGGAATTGAAGAGTCGCATAGTTTGGGGGAGGAATGATCTTCTCAGTCTGTCAGTGGAGCAGGACAGTGACAGCAGTCTGTCGCTGAAACAGCTCCTCTGCTTGGAGATGACACTGTTTAATGGATGTAGTGGATTCTCCATAATTGATAGGAGCCTGCTGAGTGCCCGTTGCTCTGCTACGGATGTCAAACCGTCCAGCTCTATGCCAACAATATAGCCTGCCTTCCTCACCAGTTTGTCCAGGCGTGAGGCATCCTTCTTCTTAATGCTGCCTCCCCAGCACACCACTGCGTAGAAGAGGGCACTCGCCACAACCATCTGATAGAACATCTGCAGCATCTTACTGCAGATGTTGAAGGATGCCAGTCTTCTAAAGAAGTACAGGCGGCTCTGTCCTTTCTTGCACAGAGAATCAGTATTGGCAGTCCAGTCCAATTTATCGTCCAGCTGCACTCCCAGGTATTTATAGGTCTGCACCCTCTGCACACAGTCACCTCTGATGATCACGGGGTCCATGAGGGGCCTGGGTCTCCTAAAATCCACCACCAGTTCCTTGGTTTTGCTGGTGTTCAGTTGTAGGTGGTTTAAGTCGCACCATTTAACAAAGTCCTTGATGAGGTTTCTATACTCTTCCTCCTGCCCACTCCTGATGCAGCCCACGATAGCAGTGTCGTCAGCAAACTTTTGCACGTGGCAGGACTCCGAGTTATATTGGAAGTCTGATGTATATAGGCTGAACAGGACCGGAGAAAGTACAGTCCCCTAAGCTTACTGGCCTATAGTTGCTTGGATGTGCCCTGTCACCCTTTTTATATAATGGGATGATATATGTCAGGGTGTTGTCCTGACACCATTCTGCCAGGAGTCTGACCTCCTCCCTGTAGGCTGTCTCATCGTCTTCGCTGATCAGACTTATTACAGTGGTATTCGTCAGCAAACTTGAGGATGGTGTTAGAGCTGTACTTAGCTACGCAGTCATGGCTGTAGAGAGAGTAAAGCAGGGGGCTCAGCATGCTGCCCTTAGGGGTGCCAATGTTGATGGTGATGATGGAGAAGGTTTTTCCACCAATACGCACTTGCTGAGGTCTGCTGATGAGGAAGTCCAGTACCCAGATGCACAGTGAAGTGCTAAGCCCCAGATCCAGGAGTTTAGCGATGAGCTGGGATGGAATGACGGTGTTAAATGCAGAGCTATAGTCCACAAACAGCAGCCTGGCATAACAGTTCTTCTTCTCCAGATGAGACAGGGTGGTGTGAAGTGTTATGGAGATGGTATCCTCAGTGGACCTGTTGCAACGGTAGGCAAACTAGAGGGGGTCCAGACTGTCTCAGATGATGTCCTTGATGTGTTCTAGCACCAACCTCTCAAAGCACTTTGTGGTTATGGGAGTAAGTGCTACTGGGCGTAATCATTAGGGCAGTCTACTTTATTTTTCTTTGGGACAGGGATGATGGCTGTGAGCTTGAAGCAGGTGGGAACAGATGAAACTCTCAGAGATGTGTTAAAAATATCCGTAAAGACAGCAGCTAGCTGGTCGCAACATGTTTTTAAAATGAAACCTGAGACTACGTCTGGGCCTGGTGCTTTACGGATGCTAAGTCGGGAAAATTATTTAATTATTACATTTTTTATTTATTTTATTATTTAATTAATTTCTGATATTACCAAAGGCAACACTAATATTTTATTAACCAAGCCAAATCTCTTCTTTTTCCTACAATGGAGAGTTATAACCAAATAAACATTCACGTGAAACAGTGGACAAAAAAGCTCATTAAGGCTGTCATCACTCTCTGAATAAATAAGCATCAAAAACACACAACACTACGGCAGCTCCAAATGTATCAGAAAATCATACAAAGGCAATGCTTTGCGGTTCGTTCATGAAAAATACAAATCAGTCTTTTTATGTATGCCCCTTTAATGAACCAACTACCACAAATAATCAATATGAGTAAAATAAAGTTACAACCAACTCAGTCTGCCTAATTTAGGGTTTTGTTTTTTGTCTGAGTAAAGCCTTATTTTGTGTTGCATTTCAACAGATCCACCGCAAAATGGTTTACCACAGAAATAAAAAAAGACAAAAAGTGATTTTTCTGTGCTGTACTAACTGCCGATCGCAGTGCTCTTTGAGGGCGGTCTGCCCAATGTCTTCTAACAGACTGGCAAATTAATTTTTGTTCTCAAAAATCTGAACTGAAAATGAAGCGAAAGAAAAATATACACTTTCAAACATTACATTCGAAGTGGCTTTAATTAAAATGTACTACAATGCTCATCAAATTCGCTTGCAGCCCTGCAATGACTCATATGTTCCTGAATTCTCAGATCCTTATCTTAATGACTGCTTTTCCCGACTATTGTATCCAGAGGGACGAACGATTCTCCGGGTATTCAGTTCTCTCACAACTTTCACTAATCTAAATTGCTGCATATTTCAGACTTTTTTTGAAGCTTTTGGACTAGTTACTTTTCATTCTGGGTTCAGACTGTGGGGTGAGGGGGGCTGGTTACTTGTCCATATTTAATAAATTCCTTTTACATTTTGAGCACCACATTGTAATTTTTACAGATAAAGGAAGACGAGGACAGGAAAGAGTCTTATTCTTCAGTCAATGCATAAATTAATGTGTTTTTACCTGGTATTCTGGAAGGCACACAGTTACAATTTATTTGATACAGTGTTCTACACATTACAGAGGCAAGAAAAAAATATGTGAACCATTTGTAATAATAATAATAATAATAATAATAATTACATTTACATTGCACTTTTCCAACTACTCAAAGTGCTCATTGACCTGGTTTTCTACATTAACTGGTTATAAAATGTGATGTGATCTTCATCTATGTCACAAGTATATATGAACACAATATCCTTAATCTAATAACACACAAACAACTGAAACTTTTTATGTCTTTATTGAACTCACCCATCAGACATTCACAGTGTGTTATGGAAAAAATTATGTGAACCCTTGGGTTTAATAACAGCTTGAACCACCTTTGGCAGCAATAACCTCAAACAAGCACTTACGATAGCCGCAAATCAAACCTGCACAATGTATCGGAAGAATTCCTTACAGAACTGATTCAGCTCAGCCATGTTCTTGGTGTCTGGTGTGATTGGCTCTCCTGAATTGATTCCACAGCACCTTTATTTTAATAAGGTCTCAGCTCTCACTGGGCACACTCCATTATGTAGCAAGTTTGGTAGCAAGCTCTGATAGCGCATTGCCGCACCCACCACACAACGAACCACCTTGATTGGGACCCAAGTGCAGCGGGTGACACCTCAGCAATGCACTGGGACAGTGTGAGGTTTTTTACGGTGACTGGAGTGCCAATCCTGCCACCAACCCCCAAAATTTTCCCTGTAAATTGGAGGTTCTGCTTGCAGGGCTGGATGCAGATTAACATCATACCCAGGACAAAGAAATTGCAGGTTAAGGGCCTTACTCAACGGAGTAGAGTCACTTTTGGTGTTTACTTGTGGCGACCTTCCAATTGCCAGTGCAGATCCCTAGTCTCAGAGCCCCCACTCCTCCCATTATGTAGCAGGTTTACTTCGATATTTAGGGTCATTATCCTGCTATATCACCCAACTTTTACTGACCTTCAGCTGGTGGCCAAATATGCTGACATTATCTTGTAAGATACCTAAGTTAGGTCATTCATTTTCTCAATGATGGCAAGCTGTCCAGGCCCCTGAGGCAGCAAAGCAGCCCCCAAATCATGATGCTCCCTCCATCATACTTCATAATTGGGGTGATGTTTTCATGATGGTATGCTGTGCCCTTTGGTATGCCATACGTATTTCTACACATTCCTCATGAAAAACCGGACCTTAGTTTTTCAGTCCGCAAAACGTTTTCCCAACAGTGTTGTGGAGTGTCAAGGTGGTCTTTGGTAAATGAGGTCACAATTTGTCTAACTCTGGACTGGCAAATATCTAAAAACTTTAAAATTATTTTGTAACCCTCTCCAGCTTGAGGCAAATGAGCAATTCTTAATCACTGATCTTCTGAAATCACTTTTTTGCGAGGCAAGCCTCATATCAGCAGATGCTTGTTGTGAATAGCAAACTCAAAATGTTTGTGTTTTTTATTGGTCAACAAGTCTTTAAGACACACCCCTATCTCATTTCATTGGTTGGACATTAGGTTTGTTAACTCCAGACTCCAATTAGCTTTTGCTGAAGTCATCAGCCTAGGGGTTCATAGACTTTTTTCAAACAACACCTGTGAATGTTTGAATAATGTATTCTATATCTACAAAAAAATACAATAATTTAAGAGTTATTAGTCAGAATCAGACTGTGTATGGTCATTACTGTAACTTAGATGAAGATCAGGCCATATTTTTAATTTAACATTCATAAATACTTGTAGTGATTTTTAGAAGAGCTAACATATTTTTCTTGCCACTGCATGTGAAGTTTATGTATGCTAAAATGACCAGTAAACACAAACTATCAATAATTGTAAAGAATTGCAACACATAAAAAAATGAAATCTCTAAAGCACACTCATAAAATCTGTCATGCCAGAACTTTATACTTACAGAAAATAGAGAAACAAAACCCTTGGATCCTTCTCACCTTTTTACAAAGAATCTGAAAATAGCCTCACACTTTCTGCACTGCCTTATCACTGTCACACCATTGCAGCACTCAACAGGATGGCCTTGAGAATGAGGACTTGTATGGTTCAAATATCATCAAAGAGGACAAATCAGCACTTCCAACCAACATATTCTTAGAGCACTGCTGCTTAGGCCTTACATTCCCATTTTGATTGTCTGTTAAAATTAAATCTTTTCATCCTAACACTCCGGAGTGTCATTTGCCATTTTTTGTAGATTTTATTTAACAGGGTGTAATGTTAAACAGTCCCGTTTGGAAAAAAAAAAGTATACATATATATATATATATATATATATATATATATATATATATATATATATATAATGTATACATTGTCGCAGGTGGCCAGGATTATTACCTGACCGGGACGCCAGAAAGGACCGGAAGGTGGCAAGAATAGCTTCCGGGCCACGAGGGCACAACCGCCAGGGAGCAGGAGAGGACCACGGGAAAGGAAACAGAACTGTCGGACTTGTTGGGACCCGTGGCCACCGCATGGGGGCGCTTTACACCTTGTGGGACCTGGATGTTGTTACTTCCGCCACACTCTGCAAGATGGCGGAGGGATCGGCCAGGGACACCCGGAGTGTTTCCAGGTCAAAGGGCAGCACTTCCGCCACACCAGGAAGTGCTGCAAGATGTACGTCATCAGCCACCTGGAGCACATCCGGGCAGGGATAAAAGGGGCCGACTCCTTTCAGTCATTGAGCCAGAGTCGGGAGTGGGAGTAGGACAAAGCTCCCTGGAGGAGGATAGAGGCGGCAAAGGACTGAAATATAAGGGTGATTATTGCTTTGTGCTTTGTGTGGAGTGTGAGAATTGTTTATTTAATGGAAAATAAACGTGCGTGTTTTATAAAGATGTGGTCTCCGACTGGTGGTGTCCGGGCAACTATCACAACATATACACACACACATACAAATACATATACAAATCTACTCTCTATATATAAAATCCTAAGCCTAGAAGTGCAACGATTTTGTGCAATGATTTTATCTGACTTTTTTGTCACGCTTTAAATCTGGCTTTTTTTAAAACCTACATATCTATGCTTGGTATCATTCTTTTCAGAATTTATTGAACTTTAATGTGATGTTGTTCGATTTTCAGATTATTATTCCGTTTTTAAAATATAAACTAAAAAAATTCCAGAACTCGTGTCCCGCGAAACGAGACTTCGTGCCAAAAGATTTAACCACGCCCGGGGCCAGAAATGAAAGACAAAGAGTAGATGATAAACACAGCTGCTGTACAGGCTTTTAAATGTAGAGCCATGCGAGATGCAGATCACGCAGCACAGCAGCAGCAGCTGATCGAGCAAAGAGGAGGTAAAAAAGAAAAACTGTTTTTGTTTCCCATTGGGGAACCCAGGGGGGTTTTGGAGGAGCGACCGCGTCTTCTTGGGGTGCGTTCAGCCCCTCTCTTCACAACGCGAGCAGCAGACTGGCAGCAACTGGGGGTTGGGCGCCAAAGGCTTGCCCACCTAGTATAACTATAATTGTAATTAAAACAAAGTAGCAGGGAAGGAAATAAAATGTATAATTACGGCAAAAGTCTCACTACAAACAGCCAAATTGAAGGTAAAGTCTTCATTGCCTTAACAGGACATGATGTGACTTACAATCATATTTCAAAAAGTGTCTGGATCCATTTTTTTTAGCTCTTTTTCTGCTTCATTCAGAGAACTAACTTGCCTTGAATACGCACTCTCAATTTAGCAGGATACAAGAGGCTGTATCTAAATTCGTCTTTGTGTAAAAGACTGTTTAATGCTGTAAAATGTAGCATGTTTAGCAGGTGTTGAAAGTGTAAAATAAGGGAAAATGCGATTATTTTCAAATATAATCTCTTGTTTCACTCTGAGAAGCGACATCAGATTCATTTTAGATTGTAATTCATTGAGACGTACAATGAGGCTTCAATGTTTTGAGGCGTTCAATCCATGTTTGCGGTAAGCTGCTGTTTGATTTAAAATCCTCTCCAATTATTTGAGAGAATAGTTCAGAAATGTTTCACATCAGACTGCATTGCATTGTGGGATGCGGACACCATTGGAGGATTGTACAGGCTTGCTTACAACAAAAAATGTGCTGTGAGACACCACAAGTCTTCTGTGAAAGCAAAAGCAAACAGACCAATAAAGGGAGAAATAGAAAGGATAATACTGGGACAAATTAAATTGGAACGTAAACTAGTACTGTTTAAACCACTAGAGCTTAATAAACAATGTGGATCCATACGAGCTGCCATCCAAAGAATGGACAACGCACCCCTCACCTCACATCTTGTTACTGTTTGATTTATTTAGTTTCATTTTTTTAAATGTGTCTTCTTTGAAAATAATGATGTCAATAATAAAAGTATTTTGTATCAATTTGCAGGTTTCTAATTGAGTTTCCCTGAAATTCATAAATCAAAGTGAAACTGATTTAATTTAGAACTTATGCAATGGCACAAAAATGACTGAGCCAAAAGTAATTGAAAACAAAAAGGTATTCTGCATTCAGAATTCAGCCCAATGTCATCTGAAATTCTGACAAGAATTTTCATTGTGGTTCCTCACAATCTGTACTATAATATTGACACTGTGCAAGGTGCACTAAGACCAACTCTGGTTACAACATTACAGTAGGACATAACAGCAG
Source organism: Erpetoichthys calabaricus (assembly GCF_900747795.2). Classification (NCBI taxonomy): domain Eukaryota; kingdom Metazoa; phylum Chordata; class Cladistia; order Polypteriformes; family Polypteridae; genus Erpetoichthys; species Erpetoichthys calabaricus. The sequence continues at coordinate 70,759,985 of NC_041408.2, forward strand.
AAGACCACCAAAAGAGGCCTATTGTGATGGATCAATGAAACAGTAGCAGCCATGTGAGGATCTCATCTGGATATTCCACATTCTCAAAGCTACCGTACAGTTGATCCAGCAAAATTCTTCAGGCTAAGTAAAAGTTTTTCAGATTAATATTAAGGGTGAGGAGAAAGAAGAGTTTAAAATGATAAAGGTGGATTATATTATATTTTATGATTATATATGGTGGATATCAGCTGTTACTGTAAAACGTGTCTTTCAACAAGAACACAGAATTAAATTGTTTGAGAGGAAATTTTGCACAAACTTTTGTAAGTTATTTCTTCACAAAGACAATGTTAAATAAATGGAAGATATCACCAAGTAGTGTGACAGACAGTAGCACGTGGGAACATCAAATGTTGAGTATTTTTTGGAAAAAGCCATTGAATAGATTTTGGCAAGCTAGTTTGGTCAGAATGGCCTGTGCACAATAAAACTAGCACTGCATTTGTGAATATGGTGTCTTGGTGACACCTACTGGAGATGAAGGGAAAGTGCATTCAAGACTGACCTCTAGAAGCATTTCTCCCACCATGGCTGTGGCAATTTGGGCAAAGCTGCTGGACCTTATAATTGAAAAGGTAACGAGGGTGGAAAGATGACGATGGTGAATTCCAAAATGATCTTTTTGAAATACTGTGAAAACTATCAAATAACAAAACAACAAGCCAGATAGATCCTGCAGTCTCTTCCTGCTTCAAAGTCCATGTTTTTGTGCTGCTTACAAAGTCCTGAAATCTAGCACACTTGAAAATATAGTTTACTCCCAAAATACACACCTCTTAACTTTCAAAGCTTTGAAGCACTCGATCTTTAATAATCCACCCTAACGTCTACACTCCTCTATCTCTTTATTATTAAGTGGTTACAGACATCCATAGTTACTTAAAAATATAAAAATCAGACACATGTGGGGAGGCAAAATGGGGGGGGTGGGGGGATAAAGGGGGGAGAGAAGGAGAGCAGGTTATATCTAATCTATTCTTATAATCCTTATAATTATAAATATCAATGCAACAACAGGCTAACATGCAACAACTCATGGGGAATCTTGAAACTAAGATTAAAACTGCCATATTACCAATTAAAACTATAAATGACATTAAAAACTCAGAATCAATGTCTCCATGATGGGACAGTTAACTTTGTGAGCTGGAATGTTAAAGGCCTGAATCACGAATTAAAGAGAAAGAAAGTATGCTCTCACCTAACAGGCTTAAACGCTAAAATAGTATTTCTACAGGAGACCCACTTACTAACCAAGGATCAGTTCAGATTACAAAAAGATTGGACTGGCCAAATGTTCCATTCTAGCTTTATAAAGAAAACTAGAGGGGTGGGAATTCTCATACATAGAACAGTTCCATTTGTAGCATCAGAGGTAGTGTCGGACCCTGAAGGGAGATATGTGATGGTCATGGGCAACTTATATAACAGTAAAATGATTTTGATAAATGTTTATGCACCCAATGTTGATGATAAGGAATTCATGCAAAATCTATTTGCATCCATTCCCAATGTGAACACTCATAAAATTATAATGGCTGGGGACTTTAATTGTGTTTTAAATCCACTCTTAGATAGGACTCCTGTGACAGGGTGGACGACATCTAATACTGCAAAGATAATTACACAGTTTTTAAATGATCACAACTTATCAGACCCCTGGAGGTTTCTTAACCCAAACTCAAGAACATATTCGTTCTACTCACCAGTGCATTATAGCTACTCAAGAATTGATTATTTTTTTATAGATAATAATTTCCTGCCTACAATTAAATCATGCAAATATGACACAATTGTTATCTCTGACCATGCCCCTCTAGTCTTGAAGCTAAAATCAATAAGCCCCTCATACTCACCTCGCAGATGGCGTCTTAACCCTCTTTTATTGGCAGACGAGAACTGCACAGAATTTATATCCAAACAAATCAGCTTCTTCCTAGAGACAAACACGTCCACAGAGGTTTCTGCAGGAACACTCTGGGAAACTCTAAAGGCCTTCTTAAGAGGACAGATTATTTCATATCTTTCCCATAGAAATAAATTAGAAACCAAGAAAGTGTCAGAGCTAAGAAATGAAATTACTAGAATAGATGAAGAACAAGCCAGGCGTCCAAGTGAAGCTCTTCACAGGAAAAGGCAGGCCCTGCATACAGAACTTGACATCTTAACAACTAAAGAAACTGAACAACTTATTTATAAGTCTAGACAGCATTACTATGAACACGGAGAAAAAGCTAATAAGCTTTTAGCTCAACAAATTCATAAACAAGAAGTTCACAATGCAATACCAGTAATCACCAACAAGAATGGAGAAGAAATCATCGACCATAATAAAATAATGCACACATTTAGAGATTACTATAAGTCTTTATATTCCACTGAGCCCAAAGAAGACAACACGCAATCTAATGCATTTCTGGATAATTCACAAATACCACAAATAGATGCTTTAAGTGCTGAGGAACTGGATAAACCTCTAACGCTAACAGAATTACTAGACGCTATAAAGTCACTACAAAGCGGGAAATCATCAGGCCCTGATGGTTACCCCGTAGAGTTTTATAAGAAATTCTCCACTCAGCTAGCTCCACTCTTATTGGTAACATTTACAGAAGCTAAAGACCACCAAATACTACCTCAAACATTTCGACAAGCATTAATCACCGTCTTTCCTAAACAAAATAAGGACTTGTTACAATGTGCATCATATAGACCAATTTCACTCCTGAATAATGATGTTAAGATACTCTCAAAAATCCTAGCTAGAAGGATGGAGAAAGTGCTGCCCTCGGTAATATCACAAGATCAAACTGGATTTATTAAAGGCCGACATCTATCTTCAAATCTCCGACGCTCGTTTAATGTTATATATTTACCAGCAAAATCAAACACCCCAGAGATATTACTATCATTAGACGCAGAAAAGGCATTTGACATGATCGAATGGAATTACCTTTTCACTGCATTGGAGAAATTTGGGTTTGGCCCGAATATTTGTGCTTGGATCAAACTACTGTATACCAGTCCAGAAGCTTCAGTTTGTATTAATAACATTTGCTCAGACTACTTTAAACTAGAACGTGGTACCAGACAAGGATGTCCCTTGTCGCCACTGTTGTTTGCAATCGCTATTGAACCACTGGCGGTTCACTGCCGAAATTCTTATCAGATAAAGGGGATTGTCAGAGAAGGACTGGAACAGAAAATTTCTCTATATGCAGATGATATGGTCTTATATATATCGGACCCAGAAAACACTGTCCCTGCTGTGTTAACAGCACTAACAGAATTTCAAAAGATATCTGGTCTTAGAATTAATCTGAATAAAAGTATACTCATTCCAGTGAACTCACAAGCATATAATATTAAATTAGACACCCTACCTTTTACCATAGCAGATCAGTTTAAATACCTAGGGGTAAATATCACAAGTAAACATAAAGCTCTTTATCAACAAAATTTTGGCGTCTGTATGGAAAAAATTAAGCAAGACTTGCATAGATGGTCAACCCTTCATCTCACTCTAGCCGGAAGAATTAACATTGTTAAGATGAATATCCTTCCTAAACTTCTCTTTTTATTTCAAAACATTTCAATATATATCAATAAATCGTTTTTTAAACAGTTAGATTCAATAATAACCTCATTCATTTGGAACTCAAAACACCCACGTATCCGAAGAGCGACCCTACAAAGACCTCAGGCAGAAGGTGGCATGGCTTTACCTAATTTTCAGTTTTATTACTGGGCAGCAAACATACAAGCCATAAAAACCTGGACACAAATAAATGCACATACAGAGGCTTGGTCTGCAATAGAAGTAAAATCCTGTAGTACTTCTTTATATTTCCTGCTCTGCTCTCCAATAAATGAAAGTTATCGCAAATATACTAATAACCCAATTGTGCTTTACTCACTCAGAATATGGAACCAAATTAGGAAGCATTTTAAGATGGAAAATCTTTTATCAGTGGCACCTCTGCAAGGGAACCACCTCTTTCAACCTTCGCAAGTATATCCAGTTTTTAATACCTGGAAAAGTTTTGGGATTAAAATGCTCAGAGATCTTTATATAGACAACATATTTACATCTTTTGAACAATTACGTTCAAAATTTAACCTCCCAGCTACACATTTCTTTTACTATCTTCAAATTAGAAATTTTGTTAAACAGAAATTGCCCGATTTCCCCCACCTTGCACCCTCCACAATGCTGGAAAAAATACTGCTCAATTCCGAGGAAACAAACACTATTTCCGCAATATATAAAATCTTATTAGAGTCCCTACCTTTCAAAGATCCAAGAGGACATTGGGAAGAAGATCTCTTAATCAATATATCAGAAAAGGAGTAGAAGGTAGCAAAGCAGAGAATTCACTCGAGTTCTATATGCGCAAAGCATAGAATTATTCAACTAAAAATTATATATCGAGCTCATCTGTCTCGCTTAAAACTGTCCAAAATGTTTCCAGGCCAGGATCCAACCTGTGAGCGCTGCAACCAAGCTCCTGCCTCACTGGGTCACATGTTCTGGGCCTGCACCAAACTAGCATCATTTTGGACAAAAATTTTTAAGTGCCTCTCAGACAGCCTTAGTATCACAATCCCTCCTAACCCACTAACAGCTGTGTTTGGTGTCCTTCCAGATGGACTGGAATTGGAGAAGGACAAGCAAACGGTGATTGCATTCACTACACTTTTGGCACGCAGACTTATTTTGTTAAATTGGAAGAATCCTAATTCTCCTCTTATAAGTCAGTGGGAAACCGATGTTTTATATTATTTGAAATTGGAAAAAATCAAATTTTCAGTTAGAGGATCTGTACAAAATTTTTTCAAAACTTGGCAGGATTTAATCAATATTATTTTAGAATAAGAGAATTAACTATTATTGCACTTAACTCCCTTCTCCATCTCTTATTTATATAGATATTTACTTCTCCCCTTCTTTTGTCTAATATTGCCTTATTAAAAAGCTTAAAGAAATTTTCCTTTAGCTAAGCTCTCCTTCTCAGGGGTGGGGTTTGATTTGTTTTCAAATTTGTTGGGTTATAAATTGATCTGTTTGTATGGAATGATTACAATGAAAATTAATAAAATAATAATAAAAAAAAAAAAAAAAAATCAGACACAGTAATCTTCAGCCTTTTCTGCACTCTGACCACACCTGCTGGCAGCACATCCACATAAGAACAATACAAATTTACAAATCGCTAAACCAACATCAGTGCTCACATGACAACAATAGAAATGTCTGTTAAGTGTAGGATGTGGAATAGGATGAGGAGACATGTTAGGTCTTCTTAATGATGGATTACTTACATTTTTCAAGAAACACTGTAAATTTTAAAAAATGTTACAAATACAGTGACTATTTCTACCGCCAACCATTTTCATTTTTTAAAAAAAGTTTCAGTATTATAAATGGCAAAACCTTTGTCTGTAAACCATAAACCATAAAATGTCAGCAGGCCACCAACAATTGCAAACAATGAAAAATGCTTTAAATTATTTTATTTTAGAATGTTCCATCCATCCATTTTCCAACCCGCTGAATCCGAACACAGGGTCACGGGGGTCTGCTGGAGCCAATCCCAGCCAACACAGGGCACAAGGCAGGAACCAATCCCGGGCAGGGTGCCAACCCACCGCAGGACACACACAAACACACCCACACACCAAGCACACACTAGGGCCAATTTAGAATCTCCAATCCACCTAACCTGCATGTCTTTGGACTGTGGGAGGAAACAGGAGCGCCCGGAGGAAACCCACGCAGACACGGGGAGAACATGCAAACTCCACGCAGGGAGGGCCCGGGAATCGAACCCAGGTCCCCAGATCTCCCAACTGCGAGGCAGCAGCGCTACCCACTGCGCCACCGTGCCGCCCCTTTTAGAATGTTTCATTTTCCATATTTTTCATTGAAGCTTTTTTTTTTTTAATAAAGGAAATCTATTGGTAAAAAAAAAAGTTAAAATCATATTCAATAAAATAGCATCTTCCACAAAGCAGTTCCTTCAAATTGAATAACGTTCTGTCTTTTCAGGCTTATACTAAGAAGCTGAATTTGATTGTGATTGGTCAATCTGTAAACCAAGGCATTGGCGCCACTTACTCTCACACACTCACACAGCTGTCACGCTAGAAAATGATCCATTTTAGAGATGTCTAAAATGTTTAAATCCTTGGAGAAATCAATGTTAAATCTTGAACCATGTTATAGCATGTTCTCTTGTAGTTTATATGAGGAAGTGGAAAGAGCACCAGTACTACATGGCCTCCTCCCCTTTATTTTATTCCAGGGCTATTCAGTTAGTTCTGAGTTGGGGCCAGATTATGAAAATAAGTAGAAGGGCCATATTTGTTTTTTTTTTCCAAGAAGCTAAAAATCTAAATTGTAACTTATCATTGCAGCATTTTTGTTACTATTATAATTGCAAAGGAGTAAAAATCATTAAAAACTGCAGTTAGATTTGAGTTCCAAAATTATTTATATCACATATAGTATAACTGCTAAGTACAGTATGTAAGGCAGGGTCAAGCAGGAGTTAAAAGCATACCAAAAGAAATTTCTCAGTCCAAAAAAGTTTGTTTTAAAAAAGGTTTAGTCAAAACTCAAGCAAACAGTGCACATAAAAATAGGAAAAAAATTTTTTACACTCGCTGAATAAAAGGAAAAAAAGGAAAAAAATGTTTCTTCATTAAACTAAACCTTTTCTTGTTAGACTGAAATTATTCCCTGTACTTAAAGAGGAGTTATTTCTCTGTGCTTTACTTAATACATTCAGTATGTTCTATTTTTTTTCAATCTTTTATTGAATTTATTAAAAACATATAATATTCCATACAGGCAAGTCAAAACTTAACAAAATTAAATTAAAATCAACCCCCACCCATGAGAAAGAGAGGAAGGCCAACAACAGAGCAAAAAACGTAGTAAAGAGAGAAGGGAGTCTTTTCCCCCAGTATAAATGCTTATTCTAAAATGTTATTGATTAGATCCTGCCAGGTTTTAAAAATGTTTTGTACAGATCCTCTAAGTGAGAATTTGATTTTTTCCAGTTTCAAATAGTATACACCATCAGTTACCCACTGACTTAAAAGAGGTGAGTTAGATTTCTTCCAGTTGAGCAAGATAAACCTACATGCTAGTAGTGAAGTGAAGGTAATTACAGTTTGTTTGTGCTTCTCCACTTTAAGCCCATCTGGGAGTCCACCAAACACAGCTGTTAATGGGTTAGGAGGGATTGTGACACCAAGGCTGCCTGACAGACATTTCAAAATTTTTGACCAAAATGATGTTAATTTGGTATGCGCCCAAAACATGGGTCCTAGTGAGGCTGGAGCTTGATTGCAACGTTTGCAGGTTGGATCTTGCCCTGGAAACATTTTGGACAACTTTAAGTGAGACAGATGTGCTCGATAAAAGATTTTGAGTTGAATAACTGAATGTTTTGCACATATGGAGCTCGGGTGAATTCTGTGCATGGCTGCCTTCCACTCCTTTTCTGAAATGTACTCTGGGATCTTTAAAAGGAAGGGACTTTAAAGTGTTTTATATATTATAGAAATGCTGTCTGAGTTCCCAAGACTGATCAATATCTCTTCTGAAATAGAAATCGGTGGGAAGTGAGGAAAATTCGGCAGATCTCGTTTAGCAAAGTTTCTAATTTGGAGATAGTTTCCCATCAACATATTTTTTCCACTAAATTTGGAGTTTAATTGTTCATAGAATCTGAAGACATTATTTATATACAATTTTGTAAATGATTTAATCCCATGTGTTTTCCAAACATTAAAAACTGTGTAAGTTCGAGAGGGTGGAATAAGGGGTTTATCATGTAGAGGTGCCACAGATAAAATATTCTCTAACTTGAAGTGCTTCCTACATTGGTTCCATATCCATAATTTGTGAATTTCCCATCGGGATTAATAAAGTATCTATCTATCTATCTATCTATTCTGAGTGACAATTGGGTTGTTAATATATTGACGATAACTTGTATTTACTGGTGTACAAAGCAAGGAATTTAAAGAAGTGCTGCAGGATTTCATTTCTTTTACAGACCAAGCTAGTCAAGTTGGTGATTACTGATATTGCATTGCGAATTTCCTGCTTATGGATTTGTTGCACAAAGTTCTTGTTAGCCTTCTCTCCATGTTCATAGTAATGATATTGCGATTTAAAAATGAGTTGTTCTGTTACTTTTTTTGTCAAGAGGTTGAGTTCTGATTGCAAAGCCTGTTGTTTCTTAAGAAATGCTTCATTTGGAGACCTGCCATTTTCTTGATCTATTCTGGTAATTTCACTGATTAACTTTGAGGCCTTTTTGGTTTCCAATTTATTTTTGTGGGAAAGATATGTGATAATCTGTCCTCTTAAAGGAGTTTCCCAGAGTATTCCGGCAGAAACCTCAGAAGATGCATTTGTCTAAAAAAATCAATTTGCCTGGATATAAATTTTGTACAGTTTTCATCAGCTAATGACAGGAAGTTAAGAAACCAGCTGTGAGATGAGTATGTGGGACATAGTGATGTGAGCTCCATGATCAGAGGGGTGTGGTCAGAGAAAACAATAGTGTCATATTTGTGAGATTTAATCGTGGGCAGGAAATTGTTATCTATAAAGAAATAATCAATTCTTGAGTAACAATGAGTAACAAAAGAAGGAATATGCTCTTTGGTATGGATTTAATAATTTTTAGGGGTCTGATAAGTTATGATCAATTTAAAACTGTTCCTTTTTGCAGAGTTAGATGTTGTCACCCCTGTAGCTGAAGACCAATCCAGGTCTGGATTTAAAACACAGTTAAAGTCTCCAGCCAATATAATGTTGTGAGTGTTCAAGTTAGGAATGGATGCAAATATGTTTTGGATGAAGTCTCTACCATCCACATTGGGTATGTAGATATTTATTAAAATCTCTTTACAATTAAATAAATTACCCATAGCCATCACATATCACCCTTCAGGATCTGATACTACAATTAAATTGTTCTATGAATTAAGAATCCCACACCTCTAGTTTTCTTTGTATAGCTGGAGTGGAATATTTGGCCAGTCCAGTCTCTTTGCAACCGAAACTGATCCTTGCTGATTAAGTGAGTCTCCTGTAAAAATACTATCTTGGTGAGAGAATACTTCTTCCTCTTTAGTTCATGATTGAGACCTTTGACATTCCAGCTCACAAAGTTTACTGTTTGGTTATAATGGCATTGCTTCTGATCTTTTGTTGTCATCTTATAATCTTAAATTAAGGTTGTACATTATTACATATGATAGCTTTAACCTTAATTTCATATATTGCCAGGAATTATGGTTGTGTTGACACTTAAAATTGTGGGGATGAAAAGGATAGATCAGCAATAGCTTTCTCTCTTTCTCTTCTCCCCCAAACCAATCCCCATTTTGCCACCCCAAAGTGAGGCTAGATCACGCTTCACGAAGTCCCAGTCCTGTGATATACCTATGTTCTATACGTAGGGCGCTGCACATTCAATAGAGTAGGGTACGGTTAGATACTGTGTGCCCTCCATGCTTTACTTACGGCAAGACAAGTCACTAACTGAGACTAATCTGTAGTCAGAGGGACAAGAGATAGAATCCATTTCAATTCAGCTTTTGGGGGTTATAATAAAACCACCCATAGACTATGCACTAATATATAGGCAAACATTTAACATAACTAAGAAAATACTTCTATCAATTTAACATAATCTAAATAACTAGCCAATGGCTCTTGTATATCTGGAAACTGCACATCTCTGAGAGCATATTACTGTATAAAGACACATAAATGCATAGTACAGTTATGGGCCTTGTCTGCATAAAATTGTAAAGTGAGGGACAAAATTTTCTATGAGTCACAAAATTAAGGAATGTTCATTGAGATCAATAGAAGTAAAAAGAAAGGGGTAAACAGCTCATTGGGTTAATATTAAACAGCAATATCAGAAAATGACCATGAATAACATCTACTTTCGATTCTAAAAGGCATGTTCTTATAATAAGCATTTCAGTTAGTGATATCATACTATATATCCAATACCTGGTAAAGACAATTATTTGCATGTGTATCTGGTGCTCACTGTAATGCTGAGCTCTAGCTTTTTACTATTTGCATATGTGATGTTTATAATTTTTGTGCAATATGCGGGTGCTGCACCCACCAAACGAAGAACCACCTCAGGTTCCCAGGTTAGACGCTAGTGAGGAATTAAAAATTGTGCCCTTATTTTGCTGAATGGCATATGTAGGGGGGGTCTCAGTGAGGTTTGGTAAAAGGAGGAAGAAGCTCTTGGTTCAAATGAATCATTTGGTATGAGTTAATGCTTCCACTTGGCACCATACTAGTGTTGGTGAAGCCCATATAGACATGCTCATCTCTAAATAGACTGAAGTAACCAGATAGGATGGCTAGTAACGGTGCATTCCCCTACACGGTTTTCTGCTACACATTTAGCTATAAAAATTTCTGTGCGCGCCAGCCATCCGCAAGGGCATGTCTCCAAATCTGACGTCATTTACGTCATGCAGCCATTACATCCAGTTACACTTTCTTTGTAAATATTTTTCATTTAATAATGAGGTAAGAATAATAATGAAAAATCAAAAGCACAACACTATTAAACACTTGACAGCATCAAAATGCAACTATATGAGCAAACTGCACTTTATGTTTTGTTGGATACAGATTCAGAATATGAGGGACAGAATGTGGATAATAAACTCTACAAGTAAATATAACAGATTTTGGACAGATTGATACAAATACCTAATGACTGATGTACAGTTAAGTAATTAAAGTTTGCAATGCGGAGCAAAATTTGAAAGCGCAATAAAAGTATTTATTTTGTCATAGTAGTTCCATTTCAGCTCCATTAATGGAAGAATAGCAATACTAAAAAAAATAAAAATATCACTGTGTTTTTGAGGCAGGCATGATAGGTGCCCCACTGCCGATGCCCATGAGTACAGTATCAGTAGACATGTACAAGCACCTCTGTCAAGACACAAATATGGCATATAGTGACATTTGGTATCGTAGGTCTGTAGCAGAGTGGCAAGGTGCCGGTCTTTGTTTATGTACCAGTACAGCTAAGATTCGAGAGTGCAGGTGTATTTTGGAAGGACAGGCAGCTGTAAAGCACTTAATGGGGCAATGGGATGATGAATTCTTCATGAGCACGAGAGACATCGGCTCAGCCATCCCTCATTTGCAGCTCTTTGGATAGTTTAGTAGCCGTTAATTTTGTTTTGTTCCAACCTAATTGTTTCATAACAAACCAATAGCAGAGCTTACATAATTGTATAAATGGCCCATTATGAGTGTGTGCATAATAAGGCAAATAAGGAATAAAAAGACTCTGACTGGGCATGGCGGTTGAACCCAGAAATGTTCACATTTGTGAAGTACTTCTACTGTTACTAGAACCATAAGGGCTTGGTGTCAGCTGCCTCTAGACCAGATGCACACTAAATAAAGACCGAATTAGTAAATGCGGGAGTGAAGTGTCATTGTCACTTTTCAAACCTGTTTTTTGAAAGGCATGGCAGAAGCAGAGGGGTGATTCAAATCAAATGTATTATCCTGCCATTTTTGATTTTCATTGCTTTGGAAGCTATAAGCTCGTAAAATGTTATACTGGGCCCTGCCACATTTTAAGAAGGGCCATTAAGTTCCCAAGAGCCTGCTGTGAAGCCCATAAGGGACATATTGTTTGCGGCAATGCTGCCATAAATAACTGTTTTTCCTGACTGATATATTTGAGTACACAGATGTTGCTGGAAGGCAATGTTTTAAAAACCACACACTTATCTGCCTTTTTTTTTAGCCATTTCCAATATCTGATGTTTATGATGAGACCATATGCTCAAAATAATATTTCAGAAAGAAATTGACTGAAGAAGAAGCTGAAACTGCTCTGTGCTTTATGCACTCCTGCCAGCCAACTCAGAAATGAATTGAATCTTTTTTTTGTCTTGTTTTTTCATTTTTATTTAATAAAAAAAAAACATGATTGATTTGAGTGTCACAAAACTGCCGTCCAAGTTTGATTTCTTTATGTATGATTTGTTCACTTTGCAAAAACAAAAGCTTTCCATGAAATTAGTTTTATAATCTGTGGCACATTCATTGCATGAGTTACTTAAAGGAACAGAGTAACTAAAATGTTTCTACAGTGTGGACACACGATGGATGGGTCCTGTTCGTACGTGTCAAGATTTCTCTTCACTATCCTGGGACTTAGCACTCAGTGATACATAATTGACTGATAATAACTTGAGGCTACATGCTGGAAGTGCTGTCCTGGGTTCAAATTCCCACTATGTCATTCTATGTGTAGAGTATTTATGTTCTCTCTGTCTGCATTCCCAAGACTGAAGTGAGCAGGGGGAGTGTGACTAAATCGGGCCAACGTTCTCTGTGTGCTTCTAGGACAACTCCCATGACCTTTGTCACACACATGTGATTAGGAGGCAGTCAGCAAGCCCGGAAGTGAGTGAAATATCGCGTGACAGAGGGTCAATCTGCAGTACTAACGCTTCTCTCTCTCTTTCTTCAGAAAAAAGGAAGAAAACTAAACCTACCTTACTTCCAGTTTCCAAGATGGCTGCCAGAACGTCACCTTCGGCATCATCTGATGACATCACTTCCAGCTCCAACCAATGACGACACTTCCGGTCTCCAGTTGATGACATTACTTCCACCCATACATCACTTCCGGTCACTTTTGATGACGTCGCATCCGTCTGTCAGCTTCAACGTCATTTCCTGCCAACTCATTTCCGCCCGCCATCTTTGTTTTGTATAAAAGCCACTATTTTGTAAAAGCCGTTGTGATGTACTGTAAAAGTAATTTTGATCACCATATTTTTGCCTTTTCGTTTTCTTTGTCCTGTGGACATTATACGGGGATGGTTCCCCAACTCTTTTTTCAGTTGTGGAAATCTTTTTCTTATTACACCTTGTACAGGAACAAGCCAGAAGTGAAAACAGACGAAGGAATGTTAAATGGATCCTTAGTGACACGTCCATTCCCTATGCAGTCAAGTCTGCAAATCGTCCTTCTGTTTGCATAAGTGTGAACTTCCTGTGGGTATTTTGGTTTGCCCAACATGCGTTTTGGGTTAAGTGGGGACTCTAAACTGTCCAGGAATGAGTGCCTAAGTGGTGGTGCATGTGCCTAGTAATGGGAGTCTTATCCTGACTTGGATCCTCCCTTGTGAACATTTGTTTTTAATTTCTTATAATGTTTAAATAAATAAATATTATCACACAGACTTAATTTAAATTTTATGAAAGTAGCATAGTCAATGTTGTATTTATCTGTTTTTCAGTTGGCTGATGTGCAAAAGTAAAAGCACGGGAAGCCATACAAATCAAAATAATTTAATCAGTTCAGCTAACACGGAGATTGAGAGATAAAAGGAGTGGGAGAGGGGTGAAGGGAAGAGAAACGAATCAGACAAGGCTGAAGAGAGCGAAAACTCCAAAATCAGTAGGTTCCATAGAGTGTGAACAACTGAAGAGCGCAAGAAATACTGTACTAATTTAAGCCATAATTCAGGCTTTTTCATGAAATAATATATTATTTTTTATCAGTACAAAGTAAGAATACAGAAAATAAGAGTTAAGTAAGAGCCTTGAGAACTACATAAATTATTTATATGTCACCTTTAAAAATTGTGTAAAATCCTGCAGTACTTCTTTATATTCCTTGATTTATACCCCAATAAATACAAGTTATCGCCAATATACTAACAACCTAATAGTGCTTCACTTACTCAAGATATGGAACCAATGTAGGAAGCACTTCAAGATAGAGAAGCTTTTATCTGTGGCACCTCTGCATGATAACCACCTTTTTTTCTTCCCTCTCGAATATATGCAGTTATTAGTGTTTGGAAAACATTTGGGATTAAATCACTTAGAGATCTGTACATTGACAACATCTTCACATCCTTCATTCACAACAATTACACTACAAATTTAACTTTCCATCATCACAGTTTTTCCACTATTTCCAAATGAGAAACTTTGCTAAATGAATTCTGCCCAATTTTCCTCACCTCTCACCTATTTATATTCCAGAAGAAATACTGATCAGTCTTGAAGACTGAGACAGCATTTCTATAACATATTAAAACATTTTAAGTCCCTTCCTTTTAAAGATCCCAAAGTACAGTGGGAAAAGGATCTCTTACTCAACATGGAAGGCAACCATGCACAGAATTCACTCAAGCTCCATATACGCAAAGCATTCAATTATTCAACTTTAAATTTTTTATCGAGCGCATGTATCTCGTTTAAAATTGTTGAAACTGTTTCCAGGGCAAGATCCAACCTGTGAACATTGCAATCGAGCTCCAGCCTCACTAGGCCACATGTTTTGGATATGCGCCAAATTAACATTTTGGACCAAAATCTTTAAATGCCTTTCAGACAGCCTTGGTGTCACAATCCCTCTTAACCTAATAACTACTGTGTTTGGTGGGCTCACAGAGGGGCTTAAAGAGGAGAAGGACAAACAAACTGTAATTACCTTTACTACACTATTGGCACGTAGACTTATCTTGCTCAACTGGAAGAATCCTAACTCACCTCTTTTAAGTCAGTGGGTAACTGATGTTATATACTATTTGAAATCGCTAAAAAATCAAATTTCACTTAGAGGATCTGTGCAAAACTTTTTTAAAACCTGGCAGGATCTAATAAAAAATTTTTTTTAGAATAAGCTTTTAAATTGATGAAGTGGATTCTCTTCCCTTCTTTTTTTATCCCTACTCTTAAAGTTTTACTCTGGCTGTTAGCCTTGCTTTCGTTCTCTTGGGTGGGGGTTGATTTGAATTTAGTTTTGTCAAGTTTGACTTGCTTGTATAAAATGTTACTTGCTTTTAAAAAATTAAATAAAATGTTTAAAATAAATAAATACAAATAAAAAATAAATAAAAAGAATCAAGGCATTTGGAGAAGCTATAGGATGAGCGAAACAACTGAGGTTTGATTAGAATTAAATTTTCCAGTTGCAAAACTCAAAAAAAATAGTATTTTTTTAGTGGGATATTCAAACAGAAATGGTGAAGAATGTACTGTATACATTTTTATTGTATACTAGCTTTCTCCCGCGGCTCTGCCCACATTGTAGTGATTATAAAAATTATAAATAAAAATGTAATTCTGGGCAAGTGGAAGGTAAGTACACTCTAACGTCAAACGTTGCCACTATATCTGATCGTGTTCCGCTCTGATGGGAGCGTCCTCCGCGTGGGGAGAAAAGCACATGACCATGATATCTCTGCCAATCAACAGATGCCCCGCCCACTTCCCCGTACTCTTGTCCCACAGCTTCTCTGTTGGATTTGCATGAATAAATCGGTACTGCAAGCGAACTATGATACTTAGCGCAATGAGAGAAATTGCAAAATCAACCAGTTCTGCTGTGAAAAGCGGACAGACAGACAGACATTTATATACAGTGCATCTGAAAGTATTCACAGCGCATCACTTTTTCCACATTTTGTTATGTTACAGCCTTATTCCAAAATGGATTAAATTCATTTTTTTCCTCAGAATTCTACACACAACACCTCATAATGACAACATGAAAAAAGTTTACTTGAGTTTTTTGCAAATTTATTAAAAATAAAAAAATTGAGAACGCACATGAACATAAGTATTCACAGCCTTTGCCGTGAAGCTCAAAATTGAGCTCAGGTGCCTCCTGTTTCTATCTATCTATCTATCTATCTATCTATCTATCTATCTATCTATCTATCTATCTATCTATCTATCTATCTATCTATTTGTCCCAAGGGGAAATTTATCTTTTACAGAAGCTTAATCATTATAGAATATTAACTGGTAATGGTGACAGTAGTGTATTAGTAGTAGTTGTTGTATTGTCCTATTTACAGAGTAAAGTGAATTTGTTAATTGCATGTCCAATTGACATGCAACACCCAGCATGGTAAAAAAGAATATATTGAAATAGGGTGTAAAGTAATGTTATGGCATATTGTACTATAATATTACATATTGCTAGTTTAACATACATCTAGCGACACGCTAGGGCAAACCATCAGTGATGTTACCTGTGGTCAGTGGGAGTTTTGGGAATTTCAACATTAGACAACCTCATCCAGGCAACCCAGCTGGGGTCAATCAGCTGCATTAGTCTACTGGTCAATTCTCATCCAGAGACATCTGGTGGTTTTCTCTGCAGCCCCTGTGGCTCTTCTGATGGCTCTACTTCTTGCTACCCCTGTGATTCCAAGCAGAGTGTAAGTTTTACAGAAGAAACAGCCAACAAATCCTGTGCACCTGACTTTTTTGGGCTCATCATCATCATCATCTCTTGTGGTATTCTTGCATCAGCTCCTTATCCTCCCATCGGCTTCATCTGTTCAGTCTTCTCAGAGTATTGTGAGTTCTGTCATGATAACCCAGCGTGAATCCTCTGACAGTTATGTCCATTTCTGGCCTCTGTGCTGTTGTCACCATGGAGTCTGGGAAGTTGAGCTGTCCATCTGAAACTGTCATGAGCAGGGCTCCTGCCGTTCTCTCTTGTGGCTAAGGAAGTTCTTCTGCCCTAAAGAAGGCAATTAGTAACTTGCCTGAATAGTGGCTTGTGGTGTGACTGATAGCTGTGTAGATGGATTTTGCTACTGCCTTTAATACTTGGTCATACTGCTAGTGATAGTGCCCTTCTGCCAGGGCTTTTGGGCAGCTGCTGATGATGTGCTCCAGGGTATATTTTTAATCCAATGTTTTTCTGAGCTGGTTTGATCACAATCAAAGGTTGCCTTTTGCTAGTTCTCATATGATTAGGTGTGATGGAGTGATTTTTGTCGATTCCATCTCATGCCAATTAAGTAAACCTAAACTTCTGCCTGGATGCCTCATGTGTTAATTACCTGTCCTCATCAAAACTTGGCCTGCACGAGCATTCCTGGATCAACCAGCTTCTCTATTTTCAATCGTCACTCTGAATAATAACAAAATGTTTTTCGTCCTGATTAGACAGGAGCAGATTCTGACGGCGTACGCTGTCCCACTTGTTGTGGTCTGGTTTTCCACAGGATTACTTTGTCAATGAATGTAATCGATAACACCTAAAAGAAAACAGCAAATTTAATGTCAAAGGACAAACTTTAAAGATGTGACCAGCAGTGCACATTTTGAACTTAAGTTAATTACATCATTTTAAAACTCCATTATACTTTCATCTCGCTGTGTTGTGTGTGGCCTTTTGTAAAATGTAGCCATCAACATGTCAGGAGAGGTCAGTGCTTCACTATTGGCATGGCGCCTTACATTACTCTCACTCAAATTTGCTTTCCTGTTTCATTTCTGTTATTTGTCTTCTTATTTTTTAGCTGTATACTTCTACCAGATGCAGAATGTCATCATTCTGTCGAATTTTGCATCCTCATGTACCATACTTGAGGTATAAGGAGTAAAGTGTGAACCTGTTAACATAAGAAAGATGAGCATCAAATTCCTGCTCAAAAGCACACGCGCCATTCTTCATTTTCAAACAAAAATTACTTTGGATTTTGCTGAAGGAGTTTGTTTAACAATAAAATGGCACTTGGCTCTTTGTGAACATTTCAAAATGTCAGCATTTAAAGGTTTATTTTGATACAAATTGTATTCCTTCTGGAAATGGGCAAAATTAAACAAAGTTAAACACTGAAGCGAGGGCATTGTGTTAATTCTATAAACAGAGAATCTAAAACTTTCTATAGCGCGACCCCATTTTCAAGAAACAAAAAATGCCAACCCTATCTATTTGACGCAGTTATGATTTGTAGTTTTTTGAGGGGTCTTTCCTGATATGTTTTTAAAATCTAATTCTGTTTGGAATGAGGATAAAATTGGAAAGGATTCAGAAATGGCCGGTCTCCATATAACAAGGAATCCCTTTTGAATGAGTTGGATGAACTGTCACGTCTCATGGCGAGTCAAAGCGAATTCAGGTACTGTGGAGAACCTGCTTTAACTTATTTGAGATGCTGTTTAAAAGCTGATATGATAAGTCGGAGTGAAAAAGGGCAGGAGAGGGACTGGACGTCTATGTGAATGGGCAATGCTAAAAAATCAAACACATTAGAATCACAACTAATGTGCAATCCAGAAATATAGACTGTTGGAAGTTATCCACGTTACTGCTTAGGAAGATGTGTTACATCATCCTGCTTAATGGTGTCAAAAGATGAGACAAAAGAGACAAAAAAGGTTTGGGGCAGCCTCCTGTATAATTGATCCTGGCTGCAAAATGATTGATTTTGTGTACAATTGTGTACGGAACGGAGACCAAAACAGAACTGACTGGTGAAGTCGAGATGGTGGACTTTTAAAATGTGGCAGAAGAAGTGAGGTAATTATGACCAGAGCCGGAAGTGATGTCATTAGGCTTGTGACCAGAAAGTGGCATCCTCAAATCGGAAGTGAAGTTATCTCGCTCGTGACCCAGAAGTGTCATCGTCTGGACCGGAAGTGGCATCCTCTAGACCAGAAGTGATGTCATCATACTTGTGACCGGACAGTGGCGTCCTCTGGACCGGAAGTGACGTGATCAGACTCGTGACCCAGAAGTGGCATCCTCTGGACTGGAAGTGACATCATCAGATTTGTGACTGGAAAGTGGCATCCTCTGGACCGGAAGTGAAGTCATCGGGCTCGTGACCTGGAAGTGGTGCCCTCTGACCGGAAATGACGTTATTGGGCTTATGACCCAGAAGTGGCATCCTCTGGACTGGAAGTGAACTCCTCTGGACTGGAAGTGGCATCATCAGGCTTATGACCAGAAAGTGACATCCTCTGGACTGGAAGTGAAGTCATCAGGCTCACGACCAGCAGGGACATCATGGAGGCCAGGCGGAATTTCCCATAACTGGTCTGCAGCGGAAAGAGACAAAGGATTAGTGTACCTCACCACCTCCTGATCTGGCATGGAATTACTTTCCTTCAAGCCCTTTAGCTGCCTCCTATGTGCACATCTGTGACAATGGTTATAGTCCTCCCTTTGCAAACAGGCACTCAGCAACAAAAGTAATTCACTCTGTTACCAAGTCCCAAAAGAGAAATTTGGATTGTCAGCAGGTTTTACACAGAGGTTTTACACAGAGACCACGACATATGATTAAAAACACAACATCAAGTATAAACTTAGCATAAATAAAAAAAAATATAACCGTGAACATAATACTGATGGAATAACATTAGATCATACATGTTATTCAGTATTAAGACTTGACTAATGATCGATGTAAATGTTAACTGTTCGTCTCATGATTTAAGTCTTTCATTAAAGTTAAGCTTATCTACAGTATAAGATTAATAACAACTGAGATGAAAGAGTAGATGAACAGATTGCTTTCTTTGGAACCTGTGACCTGATGGCAATAACAGGAGGTGTGAATGGAGTGATTGGGTGAGTCCTGCCTGACAAAATGCACTCTGCTTTCCGTAACACCAGCTTATTAAACAGGTCTGTCAGGTTTGATTGTCGAGATTTTGTGACTTTACTGCTCCACTTTAGAATTTGATATGTGTTATTTTAATTTCTGACATTAAGATTTCCAAACCAGGCCAACTAAACATAAGCAAATACTGCCTCAATACAAGAGTTGTAGAAGATTTACATACAGTATTGGTAGGATTCACTCCGAAAATATGCAGCTTCCTTAGACAGCTGCTGGGAGGCCACTGTTGTTACTTTTTACTGACTTTCTTTTCTTTAAAAGTTAGTTTTGAGCCTATGGTTGGCCCCAGATATTTATCAATAATTTCAACTGTCTGGTCTTTTCTGGTTGTTTCTTGTGGGCAAATGGAGTTTCTTTTAGAAGTGATTATTAGCTCCTTAGTTTTTGTAATATTTAATTGTACGAGGGACTTATAACACCATTTAACAAAATAATATACTATTGGACCATTCTCATTAAGTAGCCTTTGACCTGCAGGGGGCCCCCAAGTCCCAAACTCAATGGCACCACCACAAGTCCCAGGTTCAATTAATAATTTATTTTAGCAAATACCTTCACATTGGTTATTTTAAAGCACACACATAAGCACAATTGTTACTTCTTTCTCTTCAAAATATTCAAGGTCGAATCAACACAAAACACATAGTCGTGAGAATCTGGAACAAACTAAGAAGTCATGTAGTTGAAGCAGAGAACCTGAAAACCAGCTGGAAAAAATAATTGGAAATACTCAGCTAGTAAAATAAGCTGGGATTTTGTGAGAAAGTAACAAAAATATACGGTCAGAGAAGTGCATATGATACTTTTTATCTTGATGTTCAGAAAGCATTTGGTAAGGTCCCACATCCCACATAAGAAGTTGGGTGCAGAATTAGAAACAGAGGGTTATGATGTGAGGAATTCTATCAAAATTGGGAGAACGGTTCAGTGTTAGGGCAGTTGCTATTTTTAATAGATAGTATAAATGATCGGTATAAGATTATAAATAACAACTTGGGCAAGTTTGCAGCTGATACCAAGATAGAAGGATTGGCAGGTTCTCTACAATCTGTAGAAACATTAGAGAAGGACAGCATGTGGGCCTGGGCAGATTTGTAGCAGGTGAAATTTAATGTAAGAGCATTGATGGAGAGAGCTGAAGATGGCACTTAACAGACATTTTCCATTTAATCAAATGGAGCTTGAGAGGATCTGCCAGAAACAATGGGATAAACTGTCCAAATCTAAGTTTCTGAAAACATATTTTCACTTTGTCATTATGGGTTATTAATTGCAGACTAATGGCAAAAAATGGCAAATGGATCCATTTCAAATTAAATCTACAGCACAATAAAGTGAGCAGAAAGTGGAGTTTGAATACTTACTGAATCTACTGTATGCTATTGTGGAGAAAAGAAAAGCAAACCAATGGCTGCTTTATTGATTCGGCTGTGTTCTCACATTAGCTATTTACGGCCCTCACACAATGTGTATCCTGAGGCATTTCAAGCTATTTATTGTTTAACTAAATACTGTAATTACAAGTTGCAAGGAATTGCTTTTACTTTAAGCTCAGCATTTTGACAACCAGTTTAACTGGTTTTGAGAGGCTTAATACTCTAATTTTCTTATCTCCAACAAATGTTACATAAGATGTATAGTCACAATAGTTTGAAACTGTGCTAAATTAATACAAATACCCACCTACACTTTAAATATGCTGCCTTTCCTCTGACCAGATGCAAGTTATTTTGTTTCTAAGGCGCTCACCTCTTTTTGCTAGACAATGTTGATGAGAGCTCCACTTCTTATTCATCTGGTCTGCAGATCACTTTCTTGTATTGCTTTCTTGCTTGTCACCAGGCAGTTTATGTGTTTTGAAAGGTTCTCAATGCCCTCCACATCTCTTTTAAGCATAAAATGCCCTATGTAATTGGCAGTATATTAAGAGCAAGAGGAAACATTGAGTTTATCAGTTTACTGCCTGTAAATTAATTAATTTATATATATATATATATATATATATATATATATATATATATATATATATATATATATAAATATATATATAAACACACACACATACATATATATATATACAATATAGTATATATCTCGGATAAGCGGAAGAGGATGGATATATATATACTAGAGGGTTCGCCCCCTGCTCGCTTCACCCACAAACCCCCCTGGCCTGCACTACGTGCCAGCCACTTCACGTCTCTGCTGCTCGCGTTGTGAATAGGGGGGCTGAACGCACCCCAAGGAGACAGGGTCACTCCTCCGGAACCCCCTCTTAAACGGTGATACAATGGGAAACAAATACAGTTTTTTTTACCTCTTCTTTGCTCGATCAGCTGCTGGCTTACTGCTGCTGCTGCTGCCATGCCGCATGATCTGCATCTCATGCGACGTTAAAATTCTGTACAACAGCTGTCCTACTCTTTGTCTTTTATTTTCGGCCCCAGGCGTGGTTAAATCTCTTGGCACAAAGTCTCGTCTCGAAGGAAGTGAATTCTTGATATTTTCTTAGTTTATAATTTAAAAACGGAATAAGAATCTGAAAACCTAACAACATCACATTAAAGTTTGATAAATTCTGAAAAGAATGAACC
This sequence comes from Erpetoichthys calabaricus, assembly GCF_900747795.2. NCBI lineage: Eukaryota > Metazoa > Chordata > Cladistia > Polypteriformes > Polypteridae > Erpetoichthys > Erpetoichthys calabaricus. The sequence goes on from NC_041408.2 coordinate 70,782,115, forward strand.
CAAACATATATATGTAGGTTTTAAAATAAGCCAGATTTAAAAAGTGACAAAAAACGTGACATAAAAACGTGACATAAAATAGTTGCACTTTTATGCTTACGATTTTATATATAGAGCATATATATATATATATATATATATATATATATATATATATATATATATATATATATATATATATTGTGGAGTATGGCCCTGACAGAGACAGGCGGGCACCGTAGGTACAAAACCCAACACACATTTATTATACATTTATATAAGTGACACAGCCCACAACCCACTTTCTCCCCCCAAAGTCCAGGCCACTTACTAATGCCTTTCTCCTTGATCCAACCAAGGGTTGATTCTGTGCCCCCCTATTTGGGATAACACACAGGACCGCTCACATCCCTGTTACCTCAGCCGACTTTGGGGTTTCCCTCTGCCTCCGTGGGCCTTCTCTGGACATGAGAAACTTGCCTTACGTCCTCCCTTATCGATGGAACTCACTCTCTTCCTTCGGTTTCTCCTCTTTCTCTGGGATGCCGTGAAGGTTTGGGTCTCCCTATGGGAGAGATATAGACCCTGTCCTGTCTGTGGCCCTGTAGAGCAGCATGAGACCGAGGCTGGCTCGGCCATGGGGCCCTGGGACACCCGGCACACAACAGCCGGTGCCCTGACTGCTCTCTCGCTCTCTCCCCCTTCACCACGCGCTTGGCTCTCACCACCGCGTCCACTGTCAGAGCCCCTGCTACTTGAATCCGATCACGTATTATATCACGGTTCTTTTCGCTGGGGTCTCCGTTATTCTTTACGGTGCTGGTATTACTTACCTGCACCGCCGCGTCACTCCAGCCGAAGACTCCAGCATCACTCCAATCCGCCCACTGTTGCAGAGTCGGCACGGACGCGCCCGCCTTCACCTCCAGCTCCTTTAATCCTTTACGGAGCGTATTACCTGCAAAAGCGACTCTGCAGGCTGAAGGCACTCCTCCAGTTCGCGCAGACCCCACAAGCAAGCACAGTCTGTCAGCCACCGATGGACTTATCTATTGCTCAGCCATACCCGCCGACTGCGTCCTGTGGGACCTTTCCTTCGGCCCAATCGGGTCCTTCCCTGGCTCGGGATGGACATTAATTGGTCCCGCCTTCGACGAATCATCGGTGGGCATGCACCACACACTGTCCAATTCGTTGCCTGTCTCGGGGAGGGACTTCCGGTCCGCGGCCATCTTGTATCCCCTCCTTCTGGTGCATCGTCGAGCCTCCAGGCAACCTTGCAGCTGCTGTGGCCTTCCGAGCTGCAGCAACTCCTCCTCTGCAGCTCTTCCTGCTGCCTGTTTTGCAGGTAGGGACTGCCCGGATGAAGGCCCGCGGATCGGCACGCGTCTGCCACGGACGTGGATCCGGGCAGTCCCTGCCTGCAACACAAAAAGCAAGTCTGGCCCCCCAGGGCCGACTTCCGTTGAGTAGGGCACTTACCTCCCGGATCCCGCCTGTCCGAGGTGCCTGCCTCGGCATGGCCTTCGTAGACACGGTGCCATCCCGGGCGTCCTCAGCGACGGCGTACTCATGGGAACCCACTGTACTCCGGCTATGCCTGTTGTCATCCTTCCACACCAGGGGTAAATGGCCCTCCTGTAGACCAGTGGCGGTCCGTGGAGTGAGTCGCTCTCCTGCTGCACCGGCCGTCCACAAAATTATTTTTAGTGACGGGTCCCCGCCTTGAACCAGGCGGAGAGTCCCATCTGGGATGACATTGTGGAGTATGGCCCTGACACAGACAGGCGGACACTGTAGGTACAAAACCCAACACACGTTTATCATCTATACATATTAATAAAAGGCAAAGCCCTCACTGACTCACTGACTGACTCACTCACTCATCACTAATTCTCGAACTTCCCGTGTAGGTAGAAGGCTGAAATTTGGCAGGCTCATTCCTTACAGCTTACTTACAAAAGTTAGGCAGGTTTCATTTCGAAATTCAAAGCGTAATGGTCATAACTGGAACATATTTTTTGTCCATATACTGTAATGGAGGAGGCGGAGTCACGTATCGCGTCATCACGCCTCCTACGTAATCACGTGACCTAAAAACAAGGAAGAGATTTACAGCACGAGTCATCGCGGGAACGAAGGTAAATGACGTTAATTTTTGACTGTCTTTTAATACTGTGTAAGCATACATATTAACACATGTGCAATTAAACGTGTGCATTTACGGGGTGATTTCTCAGGCTTAAAAGCTCGCCTTTTATCAAACGCGGGAACAAAGGTAACTGACGTTGTTCACTGTCTTTTAATACTGTGTAACCATACATATTAACACATGTGCAATTAAACGTGTGCATTTACGGGGTGATTTCTCAGGCTTAAAAGCTCGCCTTTTACTAAAAAGGTAAATGCAAAACTATTTTCAATCATTCTATGATCTGCTTCTCACAACTGAATGCACCGTGGCTGATGGTAAATGACGTTAATTTTTGAGTGTCTTTTAATACTGTGTAAGCATACATATTAACACGTGCAATTAAACGTGTGCATTTACGGGGTGATTTCTCAGGCTTAAAAGCTCGCCTTTTATGAAACGCGGGAACAAAGGTAAATCACGTTCTTCACTGTCTTTTAATACTGTGTAACCATACATATTAACACATGTGCAATTAAACGTGTGCATTTACGGGGTGATTTCTCAGGCTTAAAAGCTCGCCTTTTACTAAAAAGGTAAATGCAAAACTATTTTCAATCATTCTATGATCTGCTTCTCACAACTGAAGGCACCGTGGCTGATGTTACGTCACTTGCTGTCCGACCATAAGCGTTACCTGCTAGGTAACCGGACATTCACTTCACTCCCTTTCGGGAATCGAACCTCTGAGGTTTTCTTTTCTTCTTAATTAAAATTTAAAAGCAATACTTCACCGCTGCTAAGCCCCTCTAGCGCTGACGTCCGAGGTTCGATTACCGTAAGCAAGTGCAGTGAGTG